>NW_027193543.1:0-169014 GCF_032444005.1 Ranitomeya imitator | reverse complement strand
TTTAACCAGTCATCGTCTCTCACAACACTGAGGACCAGTCATTCGAAATGACTTCTCCATGCATTTTATGCATTGGTAAAAAGCACTATGATGAAAAGTGTGATATGTTTTCAGGTATCTCCTATACTAATAGAGCCACATGCTCACCGGTTTGCCACATGATGTAGGCCTATGGACTGAACAAGAAACCACCAAAATTTTAACCAGTCATCGTTCTCACAACACTGAGGACCAGTCATTCGAAATGACTTCTCCATGCATTTTATGCATTGGTAAAAGCACTATGATGAAAAGTGTGATATGTTTTCAGGTATCTCCTATACTAATAGCGCCACATGCTCACCGGTTTGCCACATGATGTAGGCCTATGGACTGAACAAGAAACCACCAAAAATTTTAACCAGTCATCGTTCTCACAACATTGAGGACCAGTCATTCGAAATGACTTCTCCATGCATTTTATGCATTGGTAAAAGCACTATGATGAAAAGTGTGATATGTTTTCATGTATCTCCTATACTAATAGAGCCACATGCTCACCGGTTTGCCACATGATGTAGGCCTATGGACTGAACAAGAAACCACCAAAAATTTTAACCAGTCATCGTTCTCACAACACTGAGGACCAGTCATTCGAAATGACTTCTCCATGCATTTTATGCATTGGGAAAAGCACTATGATGAAAAGTGTGATATGTTTTCAGGTATCTCCTATACTAATAGAGCCACATGCTCACCGGTTTGCCACATGATGTGGGCCTATGGACTGAACAAGAAACACCAAAAATTTTAACCAGTCATCGTTCTCACAACACTGAGGACCAGTCATTCGAAATGACTTCTCCATGCATTTTATGCATTGGTAAAAGCACTATGATGAAAAGTGTGATATGTTTTCAGGTATCTCCTATACTAATAGAGCCACATGCTCACCGGTTTGCCACATGATGTAGGCCTATGGACTGAACAAGAAACCACCAAAAATTTTAACCAGTCATCGTTCTCACAACACTGAGGACCAGTCATTCGAAATGACTTCTCCATGCATTTTATGCATTGGTAAAAGCACTATGATGAAAAGTGTGATATGTTTTCAGGTATCTCCTATACTAATAGAGCCACATGCTCACCGGTTTGCCACATGATGTAGGCCTATGGACTGAACAAGAAACCACCAAAAATTTTAACCAGTCATCGTTCTCACAACACTGAGGACCAGTCATTCGAAATGACTTCTCCATGCATTTTATGCATTGGTAAAAGCACTATGATGAAAAGTGTGATATGTTTTCAGGTATCTCCTATACTAATAGAGCCACATGCTCACCGGTTTGCCACATGATGTAGGCCTATGGACTGAACAAGAAACCACCAAAAATTTTAACCAGTCATCGTTCTCACAACACTGAGGACCAGTCATTCGAAATGACTTCTCCATGCATTTTATGCATTGGTAAAAGCACTATGATGAAAAGTGTGATATGTTTTCAGGTATCTCCTATACTAATAGCGCCACATGCTCACCGGTTTGCCACATGATGTAGGCCTATGGACTGAACAAGAAACCACCAAAAATTTTAACCAGTCATCGTTCTCACAACATTGAGGACCAGTCATTCGAAATGACTTCTCCATGCATTTTATGCATTGGTAAAAGCACTATGATGAAAAGTGTGATATGATTTTCATGTATCTCCTATACTAATAGAGCCACATGCTCACCGGTTTGCCACATGATGTAGGCCTATGGACTGAACAAGAAACCACCAAAATTTTAACCAGTCATCGTTCTCACAACACTGAGGACCAGTCATTCGAAATGACTTCTCCATGCATTTTATGCATTGGTAAAGCACTATGATGAAAAGTGTGATATGTTTTCAGGTATCTCCTATACTAATAGAGCCACATGCTCACCGGTTTGCCACATGATGTAGGCCTATGGACTGAACAAGAAACCACCAAAAATTTTAACCAGTCATCGTTCTCACAACACTGAGGACCAGTCATTCGAAATGACTTCTCCATGCATTTATGCATTGGTAAAAGCACTATGATGAAAAGTGTGATATGTTTTCAGGTATCTCCTATACTAATAGAGCCACATGCTCACCGGTTTGCCACATGATGTAGGCCTATGGACTGAACAAGAAACCACCAAAATTTTAACCAGTCATCGTTCTCACAACACTGAGGACCAGTCATTCGAAATGACTTCTCCATGCATTTTATGCATTGGTAAAAGCACTATGATGAAAAGTGTGATATGTTTTCATGTATCTCCTATACTAATAGAGCCACATGCTCACCGTTTGCCACATGATGTAGGCCTATGGACTGAACAAGAAACCACCAAAAATTTTAACCAGTCATCGTTCTCACAACACTGAGGACCAGTCATTCGAAATGACTTCTCCATGCATTTTATGCATTGGTAAAAGCACTATGATGAAAAGTGTGATATGTTTTCATGTATCTCCTATACTAATAGAGCCACATGCTCACCGGTTTGCCACATGATGTAGGCCTATGGACTGAACAAGAAACCACCAAAAATTTTAACAGTCATCGTTCTCACAACACTGAGGACCAGTCATTCGAAATGACTTCTCCATGCATTTTATGCATTGGTAAAAGCACTATGATGAAAAGTGTGATATGTTTTCAGGTATCTCCTATACTAATAGAGCCACATGCTCACCGGTTTGCCACATGATGTGGGCCTATGGACTGAACAAGAAACCACCAAAATTTTAACCAGTCATCGTTCTCTCACAACACTGAGGACCAGTCATTCGAAATGACTTCTCCATGCATTTTATGCATTGGTAAAAGCACTATGATGAAAAGTGTGATATGTTTTCAGGTATCTCCTATACTAATAGAGCCACATGCTCACCGGTTTGCCACATGATGTAGGCCTATGGACTGAACAAGAAACCACCAAAAATTTTAACCAGTCATCGTTCTCACAACACTGAGGACCAGTCATTCGAAATGACTTCTCCATGCATTTTATGCATTGGTAAAAGCACTATGATGAAAAGTGTGATATGTTTTCAGGTATCTCCTATACTAATAGAGCCACATGCTCACCGGTTTGCCACATGATGTAGGCCTATGGACTGAACAAGAAACCACCAAAAATTTTAACCAGTCATCGTTCTCACAACACTGAGGACCAGTCATTCGAAATGACTTCTCCATGCATTTTATGCATTGGTAAAAGCACTATGATGAAAAGTGTGATATGTTTTCAGGTATCTCCTATACTAATAGAGCCACATGCTCACCGGTTTGCCACATGATGTAGGGCCTATGGACTGAACAAGAAACCACCAAAAATTTTAACCAGTCATCGTTCTCACAACACTGAGGACCAGTCATTCGAAATGACTTCTCCATGCATTTTATGCATTGGTAAAAGCACTATGATGAAAAGTGTGATATGTTTTCAGGTATCTCCTATACTAATAGAGCCACATGCTCACCGGTTTGCCACATGATGTAGGGCCTATGGACTGAACAAGAAACCACCAAAAATTTTAACCAGTCATCGTTCTCACAACACTGAGGACCAGTCATTCGAAATGACTTCTCCATGCATTTTATGCATTGGTAAAAGCACTATGATGAAAAGTGTGATATGTTTTCAGGTATCTCCTATACTAATAGAGCCACATGCTCACCGTTTGCCACATGATGTAGGCCTATGGACTGAACAAGAAACCACCAAAAATTTTAACCAGTCATCGTTCTCACAACACTGAGGACCAGTCATTCGAAATGACTTCTCCATGCATTTTATGCATTGGTAAAAGCACTATGATGAAAAGTGTGATATGTTTTCAGGTATCTCCTATACTAATAGAGCCACATGCTCACCGGTTTGCCACATGATGTAGGCCTATGGACTGAACAAGAAACCACCAAAAATTTTAACCAGTCATCGTTCTCACAACACTGAGGACCAGTCATTCGAAATGACTTCTCCATGCATTTTATGCATTGGTAAAAGCACTATGATGAAAAGTGTGATATGTTTTCAGGTATCTCCTATACTAATAGAGCCACATGCTCACCGGTTTGCCACATGATGTAGGCCTATGGACTGAACAAGAAACCACCAAAAATTTTAACCAGTCATCGTTCTCACAACACTGAGGACCAGTCATTCGAAATGACTTCTCCATGCATTTTATGCATTGGTAAAAGCACTATGATGAAAAGTGTGATATGTTTTCAGGTATCTCCTATACTAATAGAGCCACATGCTCACCGGTTTGCCACATGATGTAGGCCTATGGACTGAACAAGAAACCACCAAAAATTTTAACCAGTCATCGTTCTCACAACACTGAGGACCAGTCATTCGAAATGACTTCTCCATGCATTTTATGCATTGGTAAAAGCACTATGATGAAAAGTGTGATATGTTTTCAGGTATCTCCTATACTAATAGAGCCACATGCTCACCGGTTTGCCACATGATGTAGGCCTATGGACTGAACAAGAAACCACCAAAAATTTTAACCAGTCATCGTTCTCACAACACTGAGGACCAGTCATTCGAAATGACTTCTCCATGCATTTTATGCATTGGTAAAAGCACTATGATGAAAAGTGTGATATGTTTTCAGGTATCTCCTATACTAATAGAGCCACATGCTCACCGGTTTGCCACATGATGTAGGCCTATGGACTGAACAAGAAACCACCAAAAATTTTAACCAGTCATCGTTCTCACAACACTGAGGACCAGTCATTCGAAATGACTTCTCCATGCATTTTATGCATTTGGTAAAAGCACTATGATGAAAAGTGTGATATGTTTTCAGGTATCTCCTATACTAATAGAGCCACATGCTCACCGGTTTGCCACATGATGTAGGCCTATGGACTGAACAAGAAACCACCAAAAATTTTAACCAGTCATCGTTCTCACAACACTGAGGACCAGTCATTCGAAATGACTTCTCCATGCATTTTATGCATTGGTAAAAGCACTATGATGAAAAGTGTGATATGTTTTCAGGTATCTCCTATACTAATAGAGCCACATGCTCACCGGTTTGCCACATGATGTAGGCCTATGGACTGAACAAGAAACCACCAAAAATTTTAACCAGTCATCGTTCTCACAACACTGAGGACCAGTCATTCGAAATGACTTCTCCATGCATTTTATGCATTGGTAAAAGCACTATGATGAAAAGTGTGATATGTTTTCAGGTATCTCCTATACTAATAGCGCCACATGCTCACCGGTTTGCCACATGATGTAGGGCCTATGGACTGAACAAGAAACCACCAAAAATTTTAACCAGTCATCGTTCTCACAACACTGAGGACCAGTCATTCGAAATGACTTCTCCATGCATTTTATGCATTGGTAAAAGCACTATGATGAAAAGTGTGATATGTTTTCAGGTATCTCCTATACTAATAGAGCCACATGCTCACCGGTTTGCAACATGATGTAGGGCCTATGGACTGAACAAGAAACCACCAAAAATTTTAACCAGTCATCGTTCTCACAACACTGAGGACCAGTCATTCGAAATGACTTCTCCATGCATTTTATGCATTGGTAAAAGCACTATGATGAAAAGTGTGATATGTTTTCAGGTATCTCCTATACTAATAGAGCCACATGCTCACCGTTTGCCACATGATGTAGGCCTATGGACTGAACAAGAAACCACCAAAATTTTAACCAGTCATCGTTCTCACAACACTGAGGACCAGTCATTCGAAATGACTTCTCCATGCATTTTATGCATTGGTAAAAGCACTATGATGAAAAGTGTGATATGTTTTCAGGTATCTCCTATACTAATAGAGCCACATGCTCACCGGTTTGCCACATGATGTAGGCCTATGGACTGAACAAGAAACCACCAAAAATTTTAACCAGTCATCGTTCTCACAACACTGAGGACCAGTCATTCGAAATGACTTCTCCATGCATTTTATGCATTGGTAAAAAGCACTATGATGAAAAGTGTGATATGTTTTCAGGTATCTCCTATACTAATAGAGCCACATGCTCACCGGTTTGCCACATGATGTAGGCCTATGGACTGAACAAGAAACCACCAAAAATTTTAACCAGTCATCGTTCTCACAACACTGAGGACCAGTCATTCGAAATGACTTCTCCATGCATTTTATGCATTGGTAAAAGCACTATGATGAAAAGTGTGATATGTTTTCAGGTATCTCCTATACTAATAGAGCCACATGCTCACCGGTTTGCCACATGATGTAGGCCTATGGACTGAACAAGAAACCACCAAAAATTTTAACCAGTCATCGTTCTCACAACACTGAGGACCAGTCATTCGAAATGACTTCTCCATGCATTTTATGCATTGGTAAAAGCACTATGATGAAAAGTGTGATATGTTTTCAGGTATCTCCTATACTAATAGAGCCACATGCTCACCGGTTTGCCACATGATGTAGGCCTATGGACTGAACAAGAAACCACCAAAAATTTTAACCAGTCATCGTTCTCACAACACTGAGGACCAGTCATTCGAAATGACTTCTCCATGCATTTTATGCATTGGTAAAAGCACTATGATGAAAAGTGTGATATGTTTTCAGGTATCTCCTATACTAATAGAGCCACATGCTCACCGGTTTGCCACATGATGTAGGCCTATGGACTGAACAAGAAACCACCAAAAATTTTAACCAGTCATCGTTCTCACAACACTGAGGACCAGTCATTCGAAATGACTTCTCCATGCATTTTATGCATTGGTAAAAGCACTATGATGAAAAGTGTGATATGTTTTCAGGTATCTCCTATACTAATAGAGCCACATGCTCACCGGTTTGCCACATGATGTAGGCCTATGGACTGAACAAGAAACCACCAAAAATTTTAACCAGTCATCGTTCTCACAACACTGAGGACCAGTCATTCGAAATGACTTCTCCATGCATTTTATGCATTGGTAAAAGCACTATGATGAAAAGTGTGATATGTTTTCAGGTATCTCCTATACTAATAGAGCCACATGCTCACCGGTTTGCCACATGATGTAGGCCTATGGACTGAACAAGAAACCACCAAAAATTTTAACCAGTCATCGTTCTCACAACACTGAGGACCAGTCCATTCGAAATGACTTCTCCATGCATTTTATGCATTGGTAAAAGCACTATGATGAAAAGTGTGATATGTTTTCAGGTATCTCCTATACTAATAGAGCCACATGCTCACCGGTTTGCCACATGATGTAGGCCTATGGACTGAACAAGAAACCACCAAAAATTTTAACCAGTCATCGTTCTCACAACACTGAGGACCAGTCATTCGAAATGACTTCTCCATGCATTTTATGCATTGGTAAAAGCACTATGATGAAAAGTGTGATATGTTTTCAGGTATCTCCTATACTAATAGAGCCACATGCTCACACGGTTTGCCACATGATGTAGGCCTATGGACTGAACAAGAAACCACCAAAATTTTAACCAGTCATCGTTCTCACAACACTGAGGACCAGTCATTCGAAATGACTTCTCCATGCATTTTATGCATTGGTAAAAGCACTATGATGAAAAGTGTGATATGTTTTCAGGTATCTCCTATACTAATAGAGCCACATGCTCACCGGTTTGCCACATGATGTAGGCCTATGGACTGAACAAGAAACCACGAAAAATTTTAACCAGTCATCGTTCTCACAACACTGAGGACCAGTCATTCGAAATGACTTCTCCATGCATTTTATGCATTGGTAAAAGCACTATGATGAAAAGTGTGATATGTTTTCAGGTATCTCCTATACTAATAGAGCCACATGCTCACCGGTTTGCCACATGATGTAGGCCTATGGACTGAACAAGAAACCACCAAAAATTTTAACCAGTCATCGTTCTCACAACACTGAGGACCAGTCATTCGAAATGACTTCTCCATGCATTTTATGCATTGGTAAAAGCACTATGATGAAAAGTGTGATATGTTTTCAGGTATCTCCTATACTAATAGAGCCACATGCTCACTGGTTTGCCATATTAGTATAGGAGATACCTGAAAACATATCACACTTTTCATCATAGTGCTTTTACCAATGCATAAAATGCATGGAGAAGTCATTTCGAATGACTGGTCCTCAGTGTTGTGAGAACGATGACTGGTTAAAATTTTTGGTGGTTTCTTGTTCAGTCCATAGGCCTACATCATGTGGCAAACCGGTGAGCATGTGGCTCTATTAGTATAGGAGATACCTGAAAACATATCACACTTTTCATCATAGTGCTTTTACCAATGCATAAAATGCATGGAGAAGTCATTTCGAATGACTGGTCCTCAGTGTTGTGAGAACGATGACTGGTTAAAATTTTTCGTGGTTTCTTGTTCAGTCCATAGGCCTACATCATGTGGCAAACCGGTGAGCATGTGGCTCTATTAGTATAGGAGATACCTGAAAACATATCACACTTTTCATCATAGTGCTTTTACCAATGCATAAAATGCATGGAGAAGTCATTTCGAATGACTGGTCCTCAGTGTTGTGAGAACGATGACTGGTTAAAATTTTTGGTGGTTTCTTGTTCAGTCCATAGGCCTACATCATGTGGCAAACCGGTGAGCATGTGGCTCTATTAGTATAGGAGATACCTGAAAACATATCACACTTTTCATCATAGTGCTTTTACCAATGCATAAAATGCATGGAGAAGTCATTTCGAATGACTGGTCCTCAGTGTTGTGAGAACAATGACTGGTTAAAATTTTTGGTGGTTTCTTGTTCAGTCCATAGGCCTACATCATGTGGCAAACCGGTGAGCATGTGGCTCTATTAGTATAGGAGATACCTGAAAACATATCACACTTTTCATCATAGTGCTTTTACCAATGCATAAAATGCATGGAGAAGTCATTTCGAATGACTGGTCCTCAGTGTTGTGAGAACGATAACTGGTTAAAATTTTTGGTGGTTTCTTGTTCAGTCCATAGGCCTACATCATGTGGCAAACCGGTGAGCATGTGGCTCTATTAGTATAGGAGATACCTGAAAACATATCACACTTTTCATCATAGTGCATTTACCAATGCATAAAATGCATGGAGAAGTCATTTCGAATGACTGGTCCTCAGTGTTGTGAGAACGATGACTGGTTAAAATTTTTGGTGGTTTCTTGTTCAGTCCATAGGCCTACATCATGTGGCAAACCGGTGAGCATGTGGCTCTATTAGTATAGGAGATACCTGAAAACATATCACACTTTTCATCATAGTGCTTTTACCAATGCATAAAATGCATGGAGAAGTCATTTCGAATGACTGGTCCTCAGTGTTGTGAGAACGATAACTGGTTAAAATTTTTGGTGGTTTCTTGTTCAGTCCATAGGCCTACATCATGTGGCAAACCGGTGAGCATGTGGCTCTATTAGTATAGGAGATACCTGAAAACATATCACACTTTTCATCATAGTGCATTTACCAATGCATAAAATGCATGGAGAAGTGATTTCGAATGACTGGTCCTCAGTGTTGTGAGAACGATGACTGGTTAAAATTTTTGGTGGTTTCTTGTTCAGTCCATAGGCCTACATCATGTGGCAAACCGGTGAGCATGTGGCTCTATTAGTATAGGAGATACCTGAAAACATATCACACTTTTCATCATAGTGCTTTTACCAATGCATAAAATGCATGGAGAAGTCATTTCGAATGACTGGTCCTCAGTGTTGTGAGAACGATGACTGGTTAAAATTTTTGGTGGTTTCTTGTTCAGTCCACAGGCCTACATCATGTGGCAAACCGGTGAGCATGTGGCTCTATTAGTATAGGAGATACCTGAAAACATATCACACTTTTCATCATAGTGCTTTTACCAATGCATAAAATGCATGGAGAAGTCATTTCGAATGACTGGTCCTCAGTGTTGTGAGAACGATGACTGGTTAAAATTTTTGTTGTTTTCTTGTTCAGTCCATAGGCCTACATCATGTAGCAAACCGGTGAGCATGTGGCTCTATTAGTATAGGAGATACCTGAAAACATATCACACTTTTCATCATAGTGCTTTTACCAATGCATAAAATGCATGGAGAAGTCATTTCGAATGACTGGTCCTCAGTGTTGTGAGAACGATGACTGGTTAAAATTTTTGGTGGTTTCTTGTTCAGTCCATAGGCCTACATCATGTGGCAAACCGGTGAGCATGTGGCTCTATTAGTATAGGCGATACCTGAAAACATATCACACTTTTCATCATAGTGCTTTTACCAATGCATAAAATGCATGGAGAAGTCATTTCGAATGACTGGTCCTCAGTGTTGTGAGAACGATGACTGGTTAAAATTTTTGGTGGTTTCTTGTTCAGTCCATAGGCCTACATCATGTGGCAAACCGGTGAGCATGTGGCTCTATTAGTATAGGAGATACCTGAAAACATGTCACACTTTTCATCATAGTGCTTTTACCAATGCATAAAATGCATGGAGAAGTCATTTCGAATGACTGGTCCTCAGTGTTGTGAGAACGATGACTGGTTAAAATTTTTGGTGGTTTCTTGTTCAGTCCATAGGCCTACATCATGTGGCAAACCGGTGAGCATGTGGCTCTATTAGTATAGGAGATACCTGAAAACATATCACACTTTTCATCATAGTGCTTTTACCAATGCATAAAATGCATGAAGAAGTCATTTCGAATGACTGGTCCTCAGTGTTGTGAGAACGATGACTGGTTAAAATTTTTGGTGGTTTCTTGTTCAGTCCATAGGCCTACATCATGTGGCAAACCGGTGAGCATGTGGCTCTATTAGTATAGGAGATACCTGAAAACATATCACACTTTTCATCATAGTGCTTTTACCAATGCATAAAATGCATGGAGAAGTCATTTCGAATGACTGGTCCTCAGTGTTGTGAGAACAATGACTGGTTAAAATTTTTGGTGGTTTCTTGTTCAGTCCATAGGCCTACATCATGTGGCAAACCGGTGAGCATGTGGCTCTATTAGTATAGGAGATACCTGAAAACATATCACACTTTTCATCATAGTGCTTTTACCAATGCATAAAATGCATGGAGAAGTCATTTCGAATGACTGGTCCTTAGTGTTGTGAGAACGATGACTAGTTAAAATTTTTGGTGGTTTCTTGTTCAGTCCATAGGCCTACATCATGTGGCAAACCGGTGAGCATGTGGCTCTATTAGTATAGGAGATACCTGAAAACATATCACACTTTTCATCATAGTGCATTTACCAATGCATAAAATGCATGGAGAAGTGATTTCAAATGACTGGTCCTCAGTGTTGTGAGAACGATGACTGGTTAAAATTTTTGGTGGTTTCTTGTTCAGTCCATAGGCCTACATCATGTGGCAAACCGGTGAGCATGTGGCTCTATTAGTATAGGAGATACCTGAAAACATATCACACTTTTCATCATAGTGCTTTTACCAATGCATAAAATGCATGGAGAAGTCATTTCGAATGACTGGTCCTCAGTGTTGTGAGAACGATGACTGGTTAAAATTTTTGGTGGTTTCTTGTTCAGTCCATAGGCCTACATCATGTGGCAAACCGGTGAGCATGTGGCTCTATTAGTATAGGAGATACCTGAAAACATATCACACTTTTCATCATAGTGCTTTTACCAATGCATAAAATGCATGGAGAAGTCATTTCGAATGACTGGTCCTCAGTGTTGTGAGAACGATGACTGGTTAAAATTTTTGTTGTTTTCTTGTTCAGTCCATAGGCCTACATCATGTAGCAAACCGGTGAGCATGTGGCTCTATTAGTATAGGAGATACCTGAAAACATATCACACTTTTCATCATAGTGCTTTTACCAATGCATAAAATGCATGGAGAAGTCATTTCGAATGACTGGTCCTCAGTGTTGTGAGAACGATGACTGGTTAAAATTTTTGGTGGTTTCTTGTTCAGTCCATAGGCCTACATCATGTGGCAAACCGGTGAGCATGTGGCTCTATTAGTATAGGCGATACCTGAAAACATATCACACTTTTCATCATAGTGCTTTTACCAATGCATAAAATGCATGGAGAAGTCATTTCGAATGACTGGTCCTCAGTGTTGTGAGAACGATGACTGGTTAAAATTTTTGGTGGTTTCTTGTTCAGTCCATAGGCCTACATCATGTGGCAAACCGGTGAGCATGTGGCTCTATTAGTATAGGAGATACCTGAAAACATGTCACACTTTTCATCATAGTGCTTTTACCAATGCATAAAATGCATGGAGAAGTCATTTCGAATGACTGGTCCTCAGTGTTGTGAGAACGATGACTGGTTAAAATTTTTGGTGGTTTCTTGTTCAGTCCATAGGCCTACATCATGTGGCAAACCGGTGAGCATGTGGCTCTATTAGTATAGGAGATACCTGAAAACATATCACACTTTTCATCATAGTGCTTTTACCAATGCATAAAATGCATGAAGAAGTCATTTCGAATGACTGGTCCTCAGTGTTGTGAGAACGATGACTGGTTAAAATTTTTGGTGGTTTCTTGTTCAGTCCATAGGCCTACATCATGTGGCAAACCGGTGAGCATGTGGCTCTATTAGTATAGGAGATACCTGAAAACATATCACACTTTTCATCATAGTGCTTTTACCAATGCATAAAATGCATGGAGAAGTCATTTCGAATGACTGGTCCTCAGTGTTGTGAGAACAATGACTGGTTAAAATTTTTGGTGGTTTCTTGTTCAGTCCATAGGCCTACATCATGTGGCAAACCGGTGAGCATGTGGCTCTATTAGTATAGGAGATACCTGAAAACATATCACACTTTTCATCATAGTGCTTTTACCAATGCATAAAATGCATGGAGAAGTCATTTCGAATGACTGGTCCTCAGTGTTGTGAGAACGATGACTAGTTAAAATTTTTGGTGGTTTCTTGTTCAGTCCATAGGCCTACATCATGTGGCAAACCGGTGAGCATGTGGCTCTATTAGTATAGGAGATACCTGAAAACATATCACACTTTTCATCATAGTGCTTTTACCAATGCATAAAATGCATGGAGAAGTCATTTCGAATGACTGGTCCTCAGTGTTGTGAGAACGATGACTGGTTAAAATTTTTGGTGGTTTCTTGTTCAGTCCATAGGCCTACATCATGTGGCAAACCGGTGAGCATGTGGCTCTATTAGTATAGGAGATACCTGAAAACATATCACACTTTTCATCATAGTGCTTTTACCAATGCATAAAATGCATGGAGAAGTCATTTCGAATGACTGGTCCTCAGTGTTGTGAGAGCGATGACTGGTTAAAATTTTTGGTGGTTTCTTGTTCAGTCCATAGGCCTACATCATGTGGCAAACCGGTGAGCATGTGGCTCTATTAGTATAGGAGATACCTGAAAACATATCACACTTTTCATCATAGTGCTTTTACCAATGCATAAAATGCATGGAGAAGTCATTTCGAATGACTGGTCCTCAGTGTTGTGAGAACGATGACTGGTTAAAATTTTTGGTGGTTTCTTGTTCAGTCCATAGGCCTACATCATGTGGCAAACCGGTGAGCATGTGGCTCTATTAGTATAGGAGATACCTGAAAACATATCACACTTTTCATCATAGTGCTTTTACCAATGCATAAAATGCATGGAGAAGTCATTTCGAATGACTGGTCCTCAGTGTTGTGAGAACAATGACTGGTTAAAATTTTTGGTGGTTTCTTGTTCAGTCCATAGGCCTACATCATGTGGCAAACCGGTGAGCATGTGGCTCTGTTAGTATAGGAGATACCTGAAAACATATCACACTTTTCATCATAGTGCTTTTACCAATGCATAAAATGCATGGAGAAGTCATTTCGAATGACTGGTCCTCAGTGTTGTGAGAACGATGACTAGTTAAAATTTTTGGTGGTTTCTTGTTCAGTCCATAGGCCTACATCATGTGGCAAACCGGTGAGCATGTGGCTCTATTAGTATAGGAGATACCTGAAAACATATCACACTTTTCATCATAGTGCTTTTACCAATGCATAAAATGCATGGAGAAGTCATTTCGAATGACTGGTCCTCAGTGTTGTGAGAACGATGACTGGTTAAAATTTTTGGTGGTTTCTTGTTCAGTCCATAGGCCTACATCATGTGGCAAACCGGTGAGCATGTGGCTCTATTAGTATAGGAGATACCTGAAAACATATCACACTTTTCATCATAGTGCTTTTACCAATGCATAAAATGCATGGAGAAGTCATTTCGAATGACTGGTCCTCAGTGTTGTGAGAACGATGACTGGTTAAAATTTTTGGTGGTTTCTTGTTCAGTCCATAGGCCTACATCATGTGGCAAACCGGTGAGCATGTGGCTCTATTAGTATAGGAGATACCTGAAAACATATCACACTTTTCATCATAGTGCTTTTACCAATGCATAAAATGCATGGAGAAGTCATTTCGAATGACTGGTCCTCAGTGTTGTGAGAACGATGACTGGTTAAAATTTTTGGTGGTTTCTTGTTCAGTCCATAGGCCTACATCATGTGGCAAACCGGTGAGCATGTGGCTCTATTAGTATAGGAGATACCTGAAAACATATCACACTTTTCATCATAGTGCTTTTACCAATGCATAAAATGCATGGAGAAGTCATTTCGAATGACTGGTCCTCAGTGTTGTGAGAACGATGACTGGTTAAAATTTTTGGTGGTTTCTTGTTCAGTCCATAGGCCTACATCATGTGGCAAACCGGTGAGCATGTGGCTCTATTAGTATAGGAGATACCTGAAAACATATCACACTTTTCATCATAGTGCTTTTACCAATGCATAAAATGCATGGAGAAGTCATTTCGAATGACTGGTCCTCAGTGTTGTGAGAACGATGACTGGTTAAAATTTTTGGTGGTTTCTTGTTCAGTCCATAGGCCTACATCATGTGGCAAACCGGTGAGCATGTGGCTCTATTAGTATAGGAGATACCTGAAAACATATCACACTTTTCATCATAGTGCTTTTACCAATGCATAAAATGCATGGAGAAGTCATTTCGAATGACTGGTCCTCAGTGTTGTGAGAACGATGACTGGTTAAAATTTTTGGTGGTTTCTTGTTCAGTCCATAGGCCTACATCATGTGGCAAACCGGTGAGCATGTGGCTCTATTAGTATAGGAGATACCTGAAAACATATCACACTTTTCATCATAGTGCTTTTACCAATGCATAAAATGCATGGAGAAGTCATTTCGAATGACTGGTCCTCAGTGTTGTGAGAACGATGACTGGTTAAAATTTTTGGTGGTTTCTTGTTCAGTCCATAGGCCTACATCATGTGGCAAACCGGTGAGCATGTGGCTCTATTAGTATAGGAGATACCTGAAAACATATCACACTTTTCATCATAGTGCTTTTACCAATGCATAAAATGCATGGAGAAGTCATTTCGAATGACTGGTCCTCAGTGTTGTGAGAACGATGACTGGTTAAAATTTTTGGTGGTTTCTTGTTCAGTCCATAGGCCTACATCATGTGGCAAACCGGTGAGCATGTGGCTCTATTAGTATAGGAGATACCTGAAAACATATCACACTTTTCATCATAGTGCTTTTACCAATGCATAAAATGCATGGAGAAGTCATTTCGAATGACTGGTCCTCAGTGTTGTGAGAACAATGACTGGTTAAAATTTTTGGTGGTTTCTTGTTCAGTCCATAGGCCTACATCATGTGGCAAACCGGTGAGCATGTGGCTCTATTAGTATAGGAGATACCTGAAAACATATCACACTTTTCATCATAGTGCTTTTACCAATGCATAAAATGCATGGAGAAGTCATTTCGAATGACTGGTCCTCAGTGTTGTGAGAACGATAACTGGTTAAAATTTTTGGTGGTTTCTTGTTCAGTCCATAGGCCTACATCATGTGGCAAACCGGTGAGCATGTGGCTCTATTAGTATAGGAGATACCTGAAAACATATCACACTTTTCATCATAGTGCATTTACCAATGCATAAAATGCATGGAGAAGTGATTTCGAATGACTGGTCCTCAGTGTTGTGAGAACGATGACTGGTTAAAATTTTTGGTGGTTTCTTGTTCAGTCCATAGGCCTACATCATGTGGCAAACCGGTGAGCATGTGGCTCTATTAGTATAGGAGATACCTGAAAACATATCACACTTTTCATCATAGTGCTTTTACCAATGCATAAAATGCATGGAGAAGTCATTTCGAATGACTGGTCCTCAGTGTTGTGAGAACGATGACTGGTTAAAATTTTTGGTGGTTTCTTGTTCAGTCCATAGGCCTACATCATGTGGCAAACCGGTGAGCATGTGGCTCTATTAGTATAGGAGATACCTGAAAACATATCACACTTTTCATCATAGTGCTTTTACCAATGCATAAAATGCATGGAGAAGTCATTTCGAATGACTGGTCCTCAGTGTTGTGAGAACGATGACTGGTTAAAATTTTTGTTGTTTTCTTGTTCAGTCCATAGGCCTACATCATGTAGCAAACCGGTGAGCATGTGGCTCTATTAGTATAGGAGATACCTGAAAACATATCACACTTTTCATCATAGTGCTTTTACCAATGCATAAAATGCATGGAGAAGTCATTTCGAATGACTGGTCCTCAGTGTTGTGAGAACGATGACTGGTTAAAGTTTTTGGTGGTTTCTTGTTCAGTCCATAGGCCTACATCATGTGGCAAACCGGTGAGCATGTGGCTCTATTAGTATAGGCGATACCTGAAAACATATCACACTTTTCATCATAGTGCTTTTACCAATGCATAAAATGCATGGAGAAGTCATTTCGAATGACTGGTCCTCAGTGTTGTGAGAACGATGACTGGTTAAAATTTTTGGTGGTTTCTTGTTCAGTCCATAGGCCTACATCATGTGGCAAACCGGTGAGCATGTGGCTCTATTAGTATAGGAGATACCTGAAAACATGTCACACTTTTCATCATAGTGCTTTTACCAATGCATAAAATGCATGGAGAAGTCATTTCGAATGACTGGTCCTCAGTGTTGTGAGAACGATGACTGGTTAAAATTTTTGGTGGTTTCTTGTTCAGTCCATAGGCCTACATCATGTGGCAAACCGGTGAGCATGTGGCTCTATTAGTATAGGAGATACCTGAAAACATATCACACTTTTCATCATAGTGCTTTTACCAATGCATAAAATGCATGAAGAAGTCATTTCGAATGACTGGTCCTCAGTGTTGTGAGAACGATGACTGGTTAAAATTTTTGGTGGTTTCTTGTTCAGTCCATAGGCCTACATCATGTGGCAAACCGGTGAGCATGTGGCTCTATTAGTATAGGAGATACCTGAAAACATATCACACTTTTCATCATAGTGCTTTTACCAATGCATAAAATGCATGGAGAAGTCATTTCGAATGACTGGTCCTCAGTGTTGTGAGAACAATGACTGGTTAAAATTTTTGGTGGTTTCTTGTTCAGTCCATAGGCCTACATCATGTGGCAAACCGGTGAGCATGTGGCTCTATTAGTATAGGAGATACCTGAAAACATATCACACTTTTCATCATAGTGCTTTTACCAATGCATAAAATGCATGGAGAAGTCATTTCGAATGACTGGTCCTCAGTGTTGTGAGAACGATGACTAGTTAAAATTTTTGGTGGTTTCTTGTTCAGTCCATAGGCCTACATCATGTGGCAAACCGGTGAGCATGTGGCTCTATTAGTATAGGAGATACCTGAAAACATATCACACTTTTCATCATAGTGCTTTTACCAATGCATAAAATGCATGAAGAAGTCATTTCGAATGACTGGTCCTCAGTGTTGTGAGAACGATGACTGGTTAAAATTTTTGGTGGTTTCTTGTTCAGTCCATAGGCCTACATCATGTGGCAAACCGGTGAGCATGTGGCTCTATTAGTATAGGAGATACCTGAAAACATATCACACTTTTCATCATAGTGCTTTTACCAATGCATAAAATGCATGGAGAAGTCATTTCGAATGACTGGTCCTCAGTGTTGTGAGAACGATGACTGGTTAAAATTTTTGGTGGTTTCTTGTTCAGTCCATAGGCCTACATCATGTGGCAAACCGGTGAGCATGTGGCTCTATTAGTATAGGAGATACCTGAAAACATATCACACTTTTCATCATAGTGCTTTTACCAATGCATAAAATGCATGGAGAAGTCATTTCGAATGACTGGTCCTCAGTGTTGTGAGAGCGATGACTGGTTAAAATTTTTGGTGGTTTCTTGTTCAGTCCATAGGCCTACATCATGTGGCAAACCGGTGAGCATGTGGCTCTATTAGTATAGGAGATACCTGAAAACATATCACACTTTTCATCATAGTGCTTTTACCAATGCATAAAATGCATGGAGAAGTCATTTCGAATGACTGGTCCTCAGTGTTGTGAGAACGATGACTGGTTAAAATTTTTGGTGGTTTCTTGTTCAGTCCATAGGCCTACATCATGTGGCAAACCGGTGAGCATGTGGCTCTATTAGTATAGGAGATACCTGAAAACATATCACACTTTTCATCATAGTGCTTTTACCAATGCATAAAATGCATGGAGAAGTCATTTCGAATGACTGGTCCTCAGTGTTGTGAGAACGATGACTGGTTAAAATTTTTGGTGGTTTCTTGTTCAGTACATAGGCCTACATCATGTGGCAAACCGGTGAGCATGTGGCTCTATTAGTATAGGAGATACCTGAAAACATATCACACTTTTCATCATAGTGCTTTTACCAATGCATAAAATGCATGGAGAAGTCATTTCGAATGACTGGTCCTCAGTGTTGTGAGAACAATGACTGGTTAAAATTTTTGGTGGTTTCTTGTTCAGTCCATAGGCCTACATCATGTGGCAAACCGGTGAGCATGTGGCTCTATTAGTATAGGAGATACCTGAAAACATATCACACTTTTCATCATAGTGCTTTTACCAATGCATAAAATGCATGGAGAAGTCATTTCGAATGACTGGTCCTCAGTGTTGTGAGAACGATGACTAGTTAAAATTTTTGGTGGTTTCTTGTTCAGTCCATAGGCCTACATCATGTGGCAAACCGGTGAGCATGTGGCTCTATTAGTATAGGAGATACCTGAAAACATATCACACTTTTCATCATAGTGCTTTTACCAATGCATAAAATGCATGGAGAAGTCATTTCGAATGACTGGTCCTCAGTGTTGTGAGAACGATGACTGGTTAAAATTTTTGGTGGTTTCTTGTTCAGTCCATAGGCCTACATCATGTGGCAAACCGGTGAGCATGTGGCTCTATTAGTATAGGAGATACCTGAAAACATATCACACTTTTCATCATAGTGGTTTTACCAATGCATAAAATGCATGGAGAAGTCATTTCGAATGACTGGTCCTCAGTGTTGTGAGAACGATGACTGGTTAAAATTTTTGGTGGTTTCTTGTTCAGTCCATAGGCCTACATCATGTGGCAAACCGGTGAGCATGTGGCTCTATTAGTATAGGAGATACCTGAAAACATATCACACTTTTCATCATAGTGCTTTTACCAATGCATAAAATGCATGGAGAAGTCATTTCGAATGACTGGTCCTCAGTGTTGTGAGAACGATGACTGGTTAAAATTTTTGGTGGTTTCTTGTTCAGTCCATAGGCCTACATCATGTGGCAAACCGGTGAGCATGTGGCTCTATTAGTATAGGAGATACCTGAAAACATATCACACTTTTCATCATAGTGCTTTTACCAATGCATAAAATGCATGGAGAAGTCATTTCGAATGACTGGTCCTCAGTGTTGTGAGAACAATGACTGGTTAAAATTTTTGGTGGTTTCTTGTTCAGTCCATAGGCCTACATCATGTGGCAAACCGGTGAGCATGTGGCTCTATTAGTATAGGAGATACCTGAAAACATATCACACTTTTCATCATAGTGCTTTTACCAATGCATAAAATGCATGGAGAAGTCATTTCGAATGACTGGTCCTCAGTGTTGTGAGAACGATGGCTAGTTAAAATTTTTGGTGGTTTCTTGTTCAGTCCATAGGCCTACATCATGTGGCAAACCGGTGAGCATGTGGCTCTATTAGTATAGGAGATACCTGAAAACATATCACACTTTTCATCGTAGTGCTTTTACCAATGCATAAAATGCATGGAGAAGTCATTTCGAATGACTGGTCCTCAGTGTTGTGAGAACGATGACTGGTTAAAATTTTTGGTGGTTTCTTGTTCAGTCCATAGGCCTACATCATGTGGCAAACCGGTGAGCATGTGGCTCTATTAGTATAGGAGATACCTGAAAACATATCACACTTTTCATCATAGTGGTTTTACCAATGCATAAAATGCATGGAGAAGTCATTTCGAATGACTGGTCCTCAGTGTTGTGAGAACGATGACTGGTTAAAATATTTGGTGGTTTCTTGTTCAGTCCATAGGCCTACATCATGTGGCAAACCGGTGAGCATGTGGCTCTATTAGTATAGGAGATACCTGAAAACATATCACACTTTTCATCATAGTGCTTTTACCAATGCATAAAATGCATGGAGAAGTCATTTTGAATGACTGGTCCTCAGTGTTGTGAGAACGATGACTGGTTAAAATTTTTGGTGGTTTCTTGTTCAGTCCATAGGCCTACATCATGTGGCAAACCGGTGAGCATGTGGCTCTATTAGTATAGGAGATACCTGAAAACATATCACACTTTTCATCATAGTGCTTTTACTAATGCATAAAATGCATGGAGAAGTCATTTCGAATGACTGGTCCTCAGTGTTGTGAGAACGATGACTGGTTAAAATTTTTGGTGGTTTCTTGTTCAGTCCATAGGCCTACATCATGTGGCAAACCGGTGAGCATGTGGCTCTATTAGTATAGGAGATACCTGAAAACATATCACACTTTTCATCATAGTGGTTTTACCAATGCATAAAATGCATGGAGAAGTCATTTCGAATGACTGGTCCTCAGTGTTGTGAGAACGATGACTGGTTAAAATTTTTGGTGGTTTCTTGTTCAGTCCATAGGCCTACATCATGTGGCAAACCGGTGAGCATGTGGCTCTATTAGTATAGGAGATACCTGAAAACATATCACACTTTTCATCATAGTGCTTTTACCAATGCATAAAATGCATGGAGAAGTCATTTCGAATGACTGGTCCTCAGTGTTGTGAGAACGATGACTGGTTAAAATTTTTGGTGGTTTCTTGTTCAGTCCATAGGCCTACATCATGTGGCAAACCGGTGAGCATGTGGCTCTATTAGTATAGGAGATACCTGAAAACATATCACACTTTTCATCATAGTGCTTTTACCAATGCATAAAATGCATGGAGAAGTCATTTCGAATGACTGGTCCTCAGTGTTGTGAGAACGATGACTGGTTAAAATTTTTGGTGGTTTCTTGTTCAGTCCATAGGCCTACATCATGTGGCAAACCGGTGAGCATGTGGCTCTATTAGTATAGGAGATACCTGAAAACATATCACACTTTTCATCATAGTGCTTTTACCAATGCATAAAATGCATGGAGAAGTCATTTCGAATGACTGGTCCTCAGTGTTGTGAGAACGATGACTAGTTAAAATTTTTGGTGGTTTCTTGTTCAGTCCATAGGCCTACATCATGTGGCAAACCGGTGAGCATGTGGCTCTATTAGTATAGGAGATACCTGAAAACATATCACACTTTTCATCATAGTGCTTTTACCAATGCATAAAATGCATGGAGAAGTCATTTCGAATGACTGGTCCTCAGTGTTGTGAGAACGATGACTGGTTAAAATTTTTGGTGGTTTCTTGTTCAGTCCATAGGCCTACATCATGTGGCAAACCGGTGAGCATGTGGCTCTATTAGTATAGGAGATACCTGAAAACATATCACACTTTTCATCATAGTGGTTTTACCAATGCATAAAATGCATGGAGAAGTCATTTCGAATGACTGGTCCTCAGTGTTGTGAGAACGATGACTGGTTAAAATTTTTGGTGGTTTCTTGTTCAGTCCATAGGCCTACATCATGTGGCAAACCGGTGAGCATGTGGCTCTATTAGTATAGGAGATACCTGAAAACATATCACACTTTTCATCATAGTGCTTTTACCAATGCATAAAATGCATGAAGTCATTTCGAATGACTGGTCCTCAGTGTTGTGAGAACGATGACTGGTTAAAATTTTTGGTGGTTTCTTGTTCAGTCCATAGGCCTACATCATGTGGCAAACCGGTGAGCATGTGGCTCTATTAGTATAGGAGATACCTGAAAACATATCACACTTTTCATCATAGTGCTTTTACCAATGCATAAAATGCATGGAGAAGTCATTTCGAATGACTGGTCCTCAGTGTTGTGAGAACAATGACTGGTTAAAATTTTTGGTGGTTTCTTGTTCAGTCCATAGGCCTACATCATGTGGCAAACCGGTGAGCATGTGGCTCTATTAGTATAGGAGATACCTGAAAACATATCACACTTTTCATCATAGTGCTTTTACCAATGCATAAAATGCATGGAGAAGTCATTTCGAATGACTGGTCCTCAGTGTTGTGAGAACGATGACTAGTTAAAATTTTTGGTGGTTTCTTGTTCAGTCCATAGGCCTACATCATGTGGCAAACCGGTGAGCATGTGGCTCTATTAGTATAGGAGATACCTGAAAACATATCACACTTTTCATCATAGTGCTTTTACCAATGCATAAAATGCATGGAGAAGTCATTTCGAATGACTGGTCCTCAGTGTTGTGAGAACGATGACTGGTTAAAATTTTTGGTGGTTTCTTGTTCAGTCCATAGGCCTACATCATGTGGCAAACCGGTGAGCATGTGGCTCTATTAGTATAGGAGATACCTGAAAACATATCACACTTTTCATCATAGTGGTTTTACCAATGCATAAAATGCATGGAGAAGTCATTTCGAATGACTGGTCCTCAGTGTTGTGAGAACGATGACTGGTTAAAATTTTTGGTGGTTTCTTGTTCAGTCCATAGGCCTACATCATGTGGCAAACCGGTGAGCATGTGGCTCTATTAGTATAGGAGATACCTGAAAACATATCACACTTTTCATCATAGTGCTTTTACCAATGCATAAAATGCATGGAGAAGTCATTTTGAATGACTGGTCCTCAGTGTTGTGAGAACGATGACTGGTTAAAATTTTTGGTGGTTTCTTGTTCAGTCCATAGGCCTACATCATGTGGCAAACCGGTGAGCATGTGGCTCTATTAGTATAGGAGATACCTGAAAACATATCACACTTTTCATCATAGTGCTTTTACCAATGCATAAAATGCATGGAGAAGTCATTTCGAATGACTGGTCCTCAGTGTTGTGAGAACGATGACTGGTTAAAATTTTTGGTGGTTTCTTGTTCAGTCCATAGGCCTACATCATGTGGCAAACCGGTGAGCATGTGGCTCTATTAGTATAGGAGATACCTGAAAACATATCACACTTTTCATCATAGTGCTTTTACCAATGCATAAAATGCATGGAGAAGTCATTTCGAATGACTGGTCCTCAGTGATGTGAGAACGATGACTGGTTAAAATTTTTGGTGGTTTCTTGTTCAGTCCATAGGCCCACATCATGTGGCAAACCGGTGAGCATGTGGCTCTATTAGTATAGGAGATACCTGAAAACATATCACACTTTTCATCATAGTGCTTTTACCAATGCATAAAATGCATGGAGAAGTCATTTCGAATGACTGGTCCTCAGTGTTGTGAGAACGATGACTGGTTAAAATTTTTGGTGGTTTCTTGTTCAGTCCATAGGCCTACATCATGTGGCAAACCGGTGAGCATGTGGCTCTATTAGTATAGGAGATACCTGAAAACATATCACACTTTTCATCATAGTGCTTTTACCAATGCATAAAATGCATGGAGAAGTCATTTCGAATGACTGGTCCTCAATGTTGTGAGAACGATGACTGGTTAAAATTTTTGGTGGTTTCTTGTTCAGTCCATAGGCCTACATCATGTGGCAAACCGGTGAGCATGTGGCTCTATTAGTATAGGAGATACCTGAAAACATATCACACTTTTCATCATAGTGCTTTTACCAATGCATAAAATGCATGGAGAAGTCATTTCGAAAGACTGGTCCTCAATGTTGTGAGAACGATGACTGGTTAAAATTTTTGGTGGTTTCTTGTTCAGTCCATAGGCCTACATCATGTGGCAAACCGGTGAGCATGTGGCGCTATTAGTATAGGAGATACCTGAAAACATATCACACTTTTCATCATAGTGCTTTTACCAATGCATAAAATGCATGGAGAAGTCATTTCGAATGACTGGTCCTCAGTGTTGTGAGAACGATGACTGGTTAAAATTTTTGGTGGTTTCTTGTTCAGTCCATAGGCCTACATCATGTGGCAAACCGGTGAGCATGTGGCTCTATTAGTATAGGAGATACCTGAAAACATATCACACTTTTCATCATAGTGCTTTTACCAATGCATAAAATGCATGGAGAAGTCATTTCGAATGACTGGTCCTCAGTGTTGTGAGAACGATGACTGGTTAAAATTTTTGGTGGTTTCTTGTTCAGTCCATAGGCCTACATCATGTGGCAAACCGGTGAGCATGTGGCTCTATTAGTATAGGAGATACCTGAAAACATATCACACTTTTCATCATAGTGCTTTTACCAATGCATAAAATGCATGGAGAAGTCATTTCGAATGACTGGTCCTCAGTGTTGTGAGAACGATGACTGGTTAAAATTTTTGGTGGTTTCTTGTTCAGTCCATAGGCCTACATCATGTGGCAAACCGGTGAGCATGTGGCTCTATTAGTATAGGAGATACCTGAAAACATATCACACTTTTCATCATAGTGCTTTTACCAATGCATAAAATGCATGGAGAAGTCATTTCGAATGACTGGTCCTCAGTGTTGTGAGAACGATGACTGATTAAAATTTTTGGTGGTTTCTTGTTCAGTCCATAGGCCTACATCATGTGGCAAACCGGTGAGCATGTGGCTCTATTAGTATAGGAGATACCTGAAAACATATCACACTTTTCATCATAGTGCTTTTACCAATGCATAAAATGCATGGAAAAGTCATTTCGAATGACTGGTCCTCAGTGTTGTGAGAACGATGACTGGTTAAAATTTTTGGTGGTTTCTTGTTCAGTCCATAGGCCTACATCATGTGGCAAACCGGTGAGCATGTGGCTCTATTGGTATAGGAGATACCTGAAAACATATCACACTTTTCATCATAGTGCTTTTACCAATGCATAAAATGCATGGAGAAGTCATTTCGAATGACTGGTCCTCAGTGTTGTGAGAACGATGACTGGTTAAAATTTTTGGTGGTTTCTTGTTCAGTCCATAGGCCTACATCATGTGGCAAACCGGTGAGCATGTGGCTCTATTAGTATAGGAGATACCTGAAAACATATCACACTTTTCATCATAGTGCTTTTACCAATGCATAACATGCATGGAGAAGTCATTTCGAATGACTGGTCCTCAGTGTTGTGAGAACGATGACTGGTTAAAATTTTTGGTGGTTTCTTGTTCAGTCCATAGGCCTACATCATGTGGCAAACTGGTGAGCATGTGGCGCTATTAGTATAGGAGATACCTGAAAACATATCACACTTTTCATCATAGTGCTTTTACCAATGCATAAAATGCATGGAGAAGTCATTTCGAATGACTGGTCCTCAGTGTTGTGAGAACGATGACTGGTTAAAATTTTTGGTGGTTTCTTGTTCAGTCCGTAGGCCTACATCATGTGGCAAACCGGTGAGCATGTGGCTCTATTAGTGAAGGAGATACCTGAAAACATATCACACTTTTCATCATAGTGCTTTTACCAATGCATAAAATGCATGGAGAAGTCATTTCGAATGACTGGTCCTCAGTGTTGTGAGAACGATGACTGGTTAAAATTTTTGGTGGTTTCTTGTTCAGTCCATAGGCCCACATCATGTGGCAAACCGGTGAGCATGTGGCTCTATTAGTATAGGAGATACCTGAAAACATATCACACTTTTCATCATAGTGCTTTTACCAATGCATAAAATGCATGGAGAAGTCATTTCGAATGACTGGTCCTCAGTGTTGTGAGAACGATGACTGGTTAAAATTTTTGGTGGTTTCTTGTTCAGTCCATAGGCCTACATCATGTGGCAAACCGGTGAGCATGTGGCTCTATTAGTATAGGAGATACCTGAAAACATATCACACTCTACATCATAGTGCTTTTACCAATGCATAAAATGCATGGAGAAGTCATTTCGAATGACTGGTCCTCAGTGTTGTGAGAACGATGACTGGTTAAAATTTTTGGTGGTTTCTTGTTCAGTCCATAGGCCTACATCATGTGGCAAACCGGTGAGCATGTGGCTCTATTAGTATAGGAGATACCTGAAAACATATCACACTTTTCATCATAGTGCTTTTACCAATGCATAAAATGCATGGAGAAGTCATTTCGAATGACTGGTCCTCAGTGTTGTGAGAACGATGACTAGTTAAAATTTTTGGTGGTTTCTTGTTCAGTCCATAGGCCTACATCATGTGGCAAACCGGTGAGCATGTGGCTCTATTAGTATAGGAGATACCTGAAAACATATCACACTTTTCATTATAGTGCTTTTACCAATGCATAAAATGCATGGAGAAGTCATTTCGAATGACTGGTCCTCAGTGTTGTGAGAATGATGAATGGTTAAAATTTTTGGTGGTTTCTTGTTCAGTCCATAGGCCTACATCATGTGGCAAACCGGTGAGCATGTGGCTCTATTAGTATAGGAGATACCTGAAAACATATCACACTTTTCATCATAGTGCTTTTACCAATGCATAAAATGCATGGAGAAGTCATTTTGAATGACTGGTCCTCAGTGTTGTGAGAACGATGACTGGTTAAAATTTTTGGTGGTTTCTTGTTCAGTCCATAGGCCTACATCATGTGGCAAACCGGTGAGCATGTGGCTCTATTAGTATAGGAGATACCTGAAAACATATCACACTTTTCATCATAGTGCTTTTACTAATGCATAAAATGCATGGAGAAGTCATTTCGAATGACTGGTCCTCAGTGTTGTGAGAACGATGACTGGTTAAAATTTTTGGTGGTTTCTTGTTCAGTCCATAGGCCTACATCATGTGGCAAACCGGTGAGCATGTGGCTCTATTAGTATAGGAGATACCTGAAAACATATCACACTTTTCATCATAGTGGTTTTACCAATGCATAAAATGCATGGAGAAGTCATTTCGAATGACTGGTCCTCAGTGTTGTGAGAACGATGACTGGTTAAAATTTTTGGTGGTTTCTTGTTCAGTCCATAGGCCTACATCATGTGGCAAACCGGTGAGCATGTGGCTCTATTAGTATAGGAGATACCTGAAAACATATCACACTTTTCATCATAGTGCTTTTACCAATGCATAAAATGCATGGAGAAGTCATTTCGAATGACTGGTCCTCAGTGTTGTGAGAACGATGACTGGTTAAAATTTTTGGTGGTTTCTTGTTCAGTCCATAGGCCTACATCATGTGGCAAACCGGTGAGCATGTGGCTCTATTAGTATAGGAGATACCTGAAAACATATCACACTTTTCATCATAGTGCTTTTACCAATGCATAAAATGCATGGAGAAGTCATTTCGAATGACTGGTCCTCAGTGTTGTGAGAACAATGACTGGTTAAAATTTTTGGTGGTTTCTTGTTCAGTCCATAGGCCTACATCATGTGGCAAACCGGTGAGCATGTGGCTCTATTAGTATAGGAGATACCTGAAAACATATCACACTTTTCATCATAGTGCTTTTACCAATGCATAAAATGCATGGAGAAGTCATTTCGAATGACTGGTCCTCAGTGTTGTGAGAACGATGACTAGTTAAAATTTTTGGTGGTTTCTTGTTCAGTCCATAGGCCTACATCATGTGGCAAACCGGTGAGCATGTGGCTCTATTAGTATAGGAGATACCTGAAAACATATCACACTTTTCATCATAGTGCTTTTACCAATGCATAAAATGCATGGAGAAGTCATTTCGAATGACTGGTCCTCAGTGTTGTGAGAACGATGACTGGTTAAAATTTTTGGTGGTTTCTTGTTCAGTCCATAGGCCTACATCATGTGGCAAACCGGTGAGCATGTGGCTCTATTAGTATAGGAGATACCTGAAAACATATCACACTTTTCATCATAGTGGTTTTACCAATGCATAAAATGCATGGAGAAGTCATTTCGAATGACTGGTCCTCAGTGTTGTGAGAACGATGACTGGTTAAAATTTTTGGTGGTTTCTTGTTCAGTCCATAGGCCTACATCATGTGGCAAACCGGTGAGCATGTGGCTCTATTAGTATAGGAGATACCTGAAAACATATCACACTTTTCATCATAGTGCTTTTACCAATGCATAAAATGCATGAAGTCATTTCGAATGACTGGTCCTCAGTGTTGTGAGAACGATGACTGGTTAAAATTTTTGGTGGTTTCTTGTTCAGTCCATAGGCCTACATCATGTGGCAAACCGGTGAGCATGTGGCTCTATTAGTATAGGAGATACCTGAAAACATATCACACTTTTCATCATAGTGCTTTTACCAATGCATAAAATGCATGGAGAAGTCATTTCGAATGACTGGTCCTCAGTGTTGTGAGAACAATGACTGGTTAAAATTTTTGGTGGTTTCTTGTTCAGTCCATAGGCCTACATCATGTGGCAAACCGGTGAGCATGTGGCTCTATTAGTATAGGAGATACCTGAAAACATATCACACTTTTCATCATAGTGCTTTTACCAATGCATAAAATGCATGGAGAAGTCATTTCGAATGACTGGTCCTCAGTGTTGTGAGAACGATGACTAGTTAAAATTTTTGGTGGTTTCTTGTTCAGTCCATAGGCCTACATCATGTGGCAAACCGGTGAGCATGTGGCTCTATTAGTATAGGAGATACCTGAAAACATATCACACTTTTCATCATAGTGCTTTTACCAATGCATAAAATGCATGGAGAAGTCATTTCGAATGACTGGTCCTCAGTGTTGTGAGAACGATGACTGGTTAAAATTTTTGGTGGTTTCTTGTTCAGTCCATAGGCCTACATCATGTGGCAAACCGGTGAGCATGTGGCTCTATTAGTATAGGAGATACCTGAAAACATATCACACTTTTCATCATAGTGGTTTTACCAATGCATAAAATGCATGGAGAAGTCATTTCGAATGACTGGTCCTCAGTGTTGTGAGAACGATGACTGGTTAAAATTTTTGGTGGTTTC
Source organism: Ranitomeya imitator (assembly GCF_032444005.1). Taxonomy (NCBI): domain Eukaryota; kingdom Metazoa; phylum Chordata; class Amphibia; order Anura; family Dendrobatidae; genus Ranitomeya; species Ranitomeya imitator. The sequence goes on along the minus strand of NW_027193543.1, from coordinate 139,761 downwards.
TTGTTCAGTCCATAGGCCTACATCATGTGGCAAACCGGTGAGCATGTGGCTCTATTAGTATAGGAGATACCTGAAAACATATCACACTTTTCATCATAGTGCTTTTACCAATGCATAAAATGCATGAAGTCATTTCGAATGACTGGTCCTCAGTGTTGTGAGAACGATGACTGGTTAAAATTTTTGGTGGTTTCTTGTTCAGTCCATAGGCCTACATCATGTGGCAAACCGGTGAGCATGTGGCTCTATTAGTATAGGAGATACCTGAAAACATATCACACTTTTCATCATAGTGCTTTTACCAATGCATAAAATGCATGGAGAAGTCATTTCGAATGACTGGTCCTCAGTGTTGTGAGAACAATGACTGGTTAAAATTTTTGGTGGTTTCTTGTTCAGTCCATAGGCCTACATCATGTGGCAAACCGGTGAGCATGTGGCTCTATTAGTATAGGAGATACCTGAAAACATATCACACTTTTCATCATAGTGCTTTTACCAATGCATAAAATGCATGGAGAAGTCATTTCGAATGACTGGTCCTCAGTGTTGTGAGAACGATGACTAGTTAAAATTTTTGGTGGTTTCTTGTTCAGTCCATAGGCCTACATCATGTGGCAAACCGGTGAGCATGTGGCTCTATTAGTATAGGAGATACCTGAAAACATATCACACTTTTCATCATAGTGCTTTTACCAATGCATAAAATGCATGGAGAAGTCATTTCGAATGACTGGTCCTCAGTGTTGTGAGAACGATGACTGGTTAAAATTTTTGGTGGTTTCTTGTTCAGTCCATAGGCCTACATCATGTGGCAAACCGGTGAGCATGTGGCTCTATTAGTATAGGAGATACCTGAAAACATATCACACTTTTCATCATAGTGGTTTTACCAATGCATAAAATGCATGGAGAAGTCATTTCGAATGACTGGTCCTCAGTGTTGTGAGAACGATGACTGGTTAAAATTTTTGGTGGTTTCTTGTTCAGTCCATAGGCCTACATCATGTGGCAAACCGGTGAGCATGTGGCTCTATTAGTATAGGAGATACCTGAAAACATATCACACTTTTCATCATAGTGCTTTTACCAATGCATAAAATGCATGGAGAAGTCATTTTGAATGACTGGTCCTCAGTGTTGTGAGAACGATGACTGGTTAAAATTTTTGGTGGTTTCTTGTTCAGTCCATAGGCCTACATCATGTGGCAAACCGGTGAGCATGTGGCTCTATTAGTATAGGAGATACCTGAAAACATATCACACTTTTCATCATAGTGCTTTTACCAATGCATAAAATGCATGGAGAAGTCATTTCGAATGACTGGTCCTCAGTGTTGTGAGAACGATGACTGGTTAAAATTTTTGGTGGTTTCTTGTTCAGTCCATAGGCCTACATCATGTGGCAAACCGGTGAGCATGTGGCTCTATTAGTATAGGAGATACCTGAAAACATATCACACTTTTCATCATAGTGCTTTTACCAATGCATAAAATGCATGGAGAAGTCATTTCGAATGACTGGTCCTCAGTGTTGTGAGAACGATGACTGGTTAAAATTTGTGGTGGTTTCTTGTTCAGTCCATAGGCCCACATCATGTGGCAAACCGGTGAGCATGTGGCTCTATTAGTATAGGAGATACCTGAAAACATATCACACTTTTCATCATAGTGCTTTTACCAATGCATAAAATGCATGGAGAAGTCATTTCGAATGACTGGTCCTCAGTGTTGTGAGAACGATGACTGGTTAAAATTTTTGGTGGTTTCTTGTTCAGTCCATAGGCCTACATCATGTGGCAAACCGGTGAGCATGTGGCTCTATTAGTATAGGAGATACCTGAAAACATATCACACTTTTCATCATAGTGCTTTTACCAATGCATAAAATGCATGGAGAAGTCATTTCGAATGACTGGTCCTCAATGTTGTGAGAACGATGACTGGTTAAAATTTTTGGTGGTTTCTTGTTCAGTCCATAGGCCTACATCATGTGGCAAACCGGTGAGCATGTGGCTCTATTAGTATAGGAGATACCTGAAAACATATCACACTTTTCATCATAGTGCTTTTACCAATGCATAAAATGCATGGAGAAGTCATTTCGAAAGACTGGTCCTCAATGTTGTGAGAACGATGACTGGTTAAAATTTTTGGTGGTTTCTTGTTCAGTCCATAGGCCTACATCATGTGGCAAACCGGTGAGCATGTGGCGCTATTAGTATAGGAGATACCTGAAAACATATCACACTTTTCATCATAGTGCTTTTACCAATGCATAAAATGCATGGAGAAGTCATTTCGAATGACTGGTCCTCAGTGTTGTGAGAACGATGACTGGTTAAAATTTTTGGTGGTTTCTTGTTCAGTCCATAGGCCTACATCATGTGGCAAACCGGTGAGCATGTGGCTCTATTAGTATAGGAGATACCTGAAAACATATCACACTTTTCATCATAGTGCTTTTACCAATGCATAAAATGCATGGAGAAGTCATTTCGAATGACTGGTCCTCAGTGTTGTGAGAACGATGACTGGTTAAAATTTTTGGTGGTTTCTTGTTCAGTCCATAGGCCTACATCATGTGGCAAACCGGTGAGCATGTGGCTCTATTAGTATAGGAGATACCTGAAAACATATCACACTTTTCATCATAGTGCTTTTACCAATGCATAAAATGCATGGAGAAGTCATTTCGAATGACTGGTCCTCAGTGTTGTGAGAACGATGACTGGTTAAAATTTTTGGTGGTTTCTTGTTCAGTCCATAGGCCTACATCATGTGGCAAACCGGTGAGCATGTGGCTCTATTAGTATAGGAGATACCTGAAAACATATCACACTTTTCATCATAGTGCTTTTACCAATGCATAAAATGCATGGAGAAGTCATTTCGAATGACTGGTCCTCAGTGTTGTGAGAACGATGACTGGTTAAAATTTTTGGTGGTTTCTTGTTCAGTCCATAGGCCTACATCATGTGGCAAACCGGTGAGCATGTGGCTCTATTAGTATAGGAGATACCTGAAAACATATCACACTTTTCATCATAGTGCTTTTACCAATGCATAAAATGCATGGAAAAGTCATTTCGAATGACTGGTCCTCAGTGTTGTGAGAACGATGACTGGTTAAAATTTTTGGTGGTTTCTTGTTCAGTCCATAGGCCTACATCATGTGGCAAACCGGTGAGCATGTGGCTCTATTGGTATAGGAGATACCTGAAAACATATCACACTTTTCATCATAGTGCTTTTACCAATGCATAAAATGCATGGAGAAGTCATTTCGAATGACTGGTCCTCAGTGTTGTGAGAACGATGACTGGTTAAAATTTTTGGTGGTTTCTTGTTCAGTCCATAGGCCTACATCATGTGGCAAACCGGTGAGCATGTGGCTCTATTAGTATAGGAGATACCTGAAAACATATCACACTTTTCATCATAGTGCTTTTACCAATGCATAACATGCATGGAGAAGTCATTTCGAATGACTGGTCCTCAGTGTTGTGAGAACGATGACTGGTTAAAATTTTTGGTGGTTTCTTGTTCAGTCCATAGGCCTACATCATGTGGCAAACTGGTGAGCATGTGGCGCTATTAGTATAGGAGATACCTGAAAACATATCACACTTTTCATCATAGTGCTTTTACCAATGCATAAAATGCATGGAGAAGTCATTTCGAATGACTGGTCCTCAGTGTTGTGAGAACGATGACTGGTTAAAATTTTTGGTGGTTTCTTGTTCAGTCCGTAGGCCTACATCATGTGGCAAACCGGTGAGCATGTGGCTCTATTAGTGAAGGAGATACCTGAAAACATATCACACTTTTCATCATAGTGCTTTTACCAATGCATAAAATGCATGGAGAAGTCATTTCGAATGACTGGTCCTCAGTGTTGTGAGAACGATGACTGGTTAAAATTTTTGGTGGTTTCTTGTTCAGTCCATAGGCCCACATCATGTGGCAAACCGGTGAGCATGTGGCTCTATTAGTATAGGAGATACCTGAAAACATATCACACTTTTCATCATAGTGCTTTTACCAATGCATAAAATGCATGGAGAAGTCATTTCGAATGACTGGTCCTCAGTGTTGTGAGAACGATGACTGGTTAAAATTTTTGGTGGTTTCTTGTTCAGTCCATAGGCCTACATCATGTGGCAAACCGGTGAGCATGTGGCTCTATTAGTATAGGAGATACCTGAAAACATATCACACTCTACATCATAGTGCTTTTACCAATGCATAAAATGCATGGAGAAGTCATTTCGAATGACTGGTCCTCAGTGTTGTGAGAACGATGACTGGTTAAAATTTTTGGTGGTTTCTTGTTCAGTCCATAGGCCTACATCATGTGGCAAACCGGTGAGCATGTGGCTCTATTAGTATAGGAGATACCTGAAAACATATCACACTTTTCATCATAGTGCTTTTACCAATGCATAAAATGCATGGAGAAGTCATTTCGAATGACTGGTCCTCAGTGTTGTGAGAACGATGACTAGTTAAAATTTTTGGTGGTTTCTTGTTCAGTCCATAGGCCTACATCATGTGGCAAACCGGTGAGCATGTGGCTCTATTAGTATAGGAGATACCTGAAAACATATCACACTTTTCATTATAGTGCTTTTACCAATGCATAAAATGCATGGAGAAGTCATTTCGAATGACTGGTCCTCAGTGTTGTGAGAATGATGAATGGTTAAAATTTTTGGTGGTTTCTTGTTCAGTCCATAGGCCTACATCATGTGGCAAACCGGTGAGCATGTGGCTCTATTAGTATAGGAGATACCTGAAAACATATCACACTTTTCATCATAGTGCTTTTACCAATGCATAAAATGCATGGAGAAGTCATTTCGAATGACTGGTCCTCAGTGTTGTGAGAACGATGACTGGTTAAAATTTTTGGTGGTTTCTTGTTCAGTCCATAGGCCTACATCATGTGGCAAACCGGTGAGCATGTGGCTCTATTAGTATAGGAGATACCTGAAAACATATCACACTTTTCATCATAGTGCTTTTACCAATGCATAAAATGCATGGAGAAGTCATTTCGAATGACTGGTCCTCAGTGTTGTGAGAACGATGACTGGTTAAAATTTTTGGTGGTTTCTTGTTCAGTCCATAGGCCTACATCATGTGGCAAACCGGTGAGCATGTGGCTCTATTAGTATAGGAGATACCTGAAAACATATCACACTTTTCATCATAGTGCTTTTACCAATGCATAAAATGCATGGAGAAGTCATTTCGAATGACTGGTCCTCAGTGTTGTGAGAACGATGACTGGTTAAAATTTTTGGTGGTTTCTTGTTCAGTCCATAGGCCTACATCATGTGGCAAACCGGTGAGCATGTGGCTCTATTAGTATAGGAGATACCTGAAAACATATCACACTTTTCATCATAGTGCTTTTACCAATGCATAAAATGCATGGAGAAGTCATTTCGAATGACTGGTCCTCAGTGTTGTGAGAACGATGACTGGTTAAAATTTTTGGTGGTTTCTTGTTCAGGCCATAGGCCTACATCATGTGGCAAACCGGTGAGCATGTGGCTCTATTAGTATAGGAGATACCTGAAAACATATCACACTTTTCATCATAGTGCTTTTACCAATGCATAAAATGCATGGAGAAGTCATTTCGAATGACTGGTCCTCAGTGTTGTGAGAACGATGACTGGTTAAAATTTTTGGTGGTTTCTTGTTCAGTCCATAGGCCTACATCATGTGGCAAACCGGTGAGCATGTGGCTCTATTGGTATAGGAGATACCTGAAAACATATCACACTTTTCATCATAGTGCTTTTACCAATGCATAAAATGCATGGAGAAGTCATTTCGAATGACTGGTCCTCAGTGTTGTGAGAACGATGACTGGTTAAAATTTTTGGTGGTTTCTTGTTCAGTCCATAGGCCTACATCATGTGGCAAACCGGTGAGCATGTGGCTCTATTAGTATAGGAGATACCTGAAAACATATCACACTTTTCATCATAGTGCTTTTACCAATGCATAACATGCATGGAGAAGTCATTTCGAATGACTGGTCCTCAGTGTTGTGAGAACGATGACTGGTTAAAATTTTTGGTGGTTTCTTGTTCAGTCCATAGGCCTACATCATGTGGCAAACTGGTGAGCATGTGGCGCTATTAGTATAGGAGATACCTGAAAACATATCACACTTTTCATCATAGTGCTATTACCAATTCATAAAATGCATGGAGAAGTCATTTCGAATGACTGGTCCTCAGTGTTGTGAGAACGATGACTGGTTAAAATTTTTGGTGGTTTCTTGTTCAGTCCATAGGCCTACATCATGTGGCAAACCGGTGAGCATGTGGCTCTATTAGTGAAGGAGATACCTGAAAACATATCACACTTTTCATCATAGTGCTTTTACCAATGCATAAAATGCATGGAGAAGTCATTTCGAATGACTGGTCCTCAGTGTTGTGAGAACGATGACTGGTTAAAATTTTTGGTGGTTTCTTGTTCAGTCCATAGGCCCACATCATGTGGCAAACCGGTGAGCATGTGGCTCTATTAGTATAGGAGATACCTGAAAACATATCACACTTTTCATCATAGTGCTTTTACCAATGCATAAAATGCATGGAGAAGTCATTTCGAATGACTGGTCCTCAGTGTTGTGAGAACGATGACTGGTTAAAATTTTTGGTGGTTTCTTGTTCAGTCCATAGGCCTACATCATGTGGCAAACCGGTGAGCATGTGGCTCTATTAGTATAGGAGATACCTGAAAACATATCACACTCTACATCATAGTGCTTTTACCAATGCATAAAATGCATGGAGAAGTCATTTCGAATGACTGGTCCTCAGTGTTGTGAGAACGATGACTGGTTAAAATTTTTGGTGGTTTCTTGTTCAGTCCATAGGCCTACATCATGTGGCAAACCGGTGAGCATGTGGCTCTATTAGTATAGGAGATACCTGAAAACATATCACACTTTTCATCATAGTGCTTTTACCAATGCATAAAATGCATGGAGAAGTCATTTCGAATGACTGGTCCTCAGTGTTGTGAGAACGATGACTAGTTAAAATTTTTGGTGGTTTCTTGTTCAGTCCATAGGCCTACATCATGTGGCAAACCGGTGAGCATGTGGCTCTATTAGTATAGGAGATACCTGAAAACATATCACACTTTTCATCATAGTGCTTTTACCAATGCATAAAATGCATGGAGAAGTCATTTCGAATGACTGGTCCTCAGTGTTGTGAGAATGATGAATGGTTAAAATTTTTGGTGGTTTCTTGTTCAGTCCATAGGCCTACATCATGTGGCAAACCGGTGAGCATGTGGCTCTATTAGTATAGGAGATACCTGAAAACATATCACACTTTTCATCATAGTGCTTTTACCAATGCATAAAATGCATGGAGAAGTCATTTCGAATGACTGGTCCTCAGTGTTGTGAGAACGATGACTGGTTAAAATTTTTGGTGGTTTCTTGTTCAGTCCATAGGCCTACATCATGTGGCAAACCGGTGAGCATGTGGCTCTATTAGTATAGGAGATACCTGAAAACATATCACACTTTTCATCATAGTGCTTTTACCAATGCATAAAATGCATGGAGAAGTCATTTCGAATGACTGGTCCTCAGTGTTGTGAGAACGATGACTGGTTAAAATTTTTGGTGGTTTCTTGTTCAGTCCATAGGCCTACATCATGTGGCAAACCGGTGAGCATGTGGCTCTATTAGTATAGGAGATACCTGAAAACATATCACACTTTTCATCATAGTGCTTTTACCAATGCATAAAATGCATGGAGAAGTCATTTCGAATGACTGGTCCTCAGTGTTGTGAGAACGATGACTGGTTAAAATTTTTGGTGGTTTCTTGTTCAGTCCATAGGCCTACATCATGTGGCAAACCGGTGAGCATGTGGCTCTATTAGTATAGGAGATACCTGAAAACATATCACACTTTTCATCATAGTGCTTTTACCAATGCATAAAATGCATGGAGAAGTCATTTCGAATGACTGGTCCTCAGTGTTGTGAGAACGATGACTGGTTAAAATTTTTGGTGGTTTCTTGTTCAGTCCATAGGCCTACATCATGTGGCAAACCGGTGAGCATGTGGCTCTATTAGTATAGGAGATACCTGAAAACATATCACACTTTTCATCATAGTGCTTTTACCAATGCATAAAATGCATGGAGAAGTCATTTCGAATGACTGGTCCTCAGTGTTGTGAGAACGATGACTGGTTAAAATTTTTGGTGGTTTCTTGTTCAGTCCATAGGCCTACATCATGTGGCAAACCGGTGAGCATGTGGCTCTATTAGTATAGGAGATACCTGAAAACATATCACACTTTTCATCATAGTGCTTTTACCAATGCATAAAATGCATGGAGAAGTCATTTCGAATGACTGGTCCTCAGTGTTGTGAGAACGATGACTGGTTAAAATTTTTGGTGGTTTCTTGTTCAGTCCATAGGCCTACATCATGTGGCAAACCGGTGAGCATGTGGCTCTATTAGTATAGGAGATACCTGAAAACATATCACACTTTTCATCATAGTGCTTTTACCAATGCATAAAATGCATGGAGAAGTCATTTCGAATGACTGGTCCTCAGTGTTGTGAGAACGATGACTGGTTAAAATTTTTGGTGGTTTCTTGTTCAGTCCATAGGCCTACATCATGTGGCAAACCGGTGAGCATATGGCTCTATTAGTATAGGAGATACCTGAAAACATATTACACTTTTCATCATAGTGCTTTTACCAATGCATAAAATGCATGGAGAAGTCATTTCGAATGACTGGTCCTCAGTGTTGTGAGAACGATGACTGGTTAAAATTTTTGGTGGTTTCTTGTTCAGTCCATAGGCCTACATCATGTGGCAAACCGGTGAGCATGTGGCTCTATTAGTATAGGAGATACCTGAAAACATATCACACTTTTCATCATAGTGCTTTTACCAATGCATAAAATGCATGGAGAAGTCATTTCGAATGACTGGTCCTCAGTGTTGTGAGAACGATGACTGGTTAAAATTTTTGGTGGTTTCTTGTTCAGTCCATAGGCCTACATCATGTGGCAAACCGGTGAGCATGTGGCTCTATTAGTATAGGAGATACCTGAAAACATATCACACTTTTCATCATAGTGCTTTTACCAATGCATAAAATGCATGGAGAAGTCATTTCGAATGACTGGTCCTCAGTGTTGTGAGAACGATGACTGGTTAAAATTTTTGGTGGTTTCTTGTTCAGTCCATAGGCCTACATCATGTGGCAAACCGGTGAGCATGTGGCTCTATTAGTATAGGAGATACCTGAAAACATATCACACTTTTCATCATAGTGCTTTTACCAATGCATAAAATGCATGGAGAAGTCATTTCGAATGACTGGTCCTCAGTGTTGTGAGAACGATGACTGGTTAAAATTTTTGGTGGTTTCTTGTTCAGTCCATAGGCCTACATCATGTGGCAAACCGGTGAGCATGTGGCTCTATTAGTATAGGAGATACCTGAAAACATATTACACTTTTCATCATAGTGCTTTTACCAATGCATAAAATGCATGGAGAAGTCATTTCGAATGACTGGTCCTCAGAGTTGTGAGAACGATGACTGGTTAAAATTTTTGGTGGTTTCTTGTTCAGTCCATAGGCCTACATCATGTGGCAAACCGGTGAGCATGTGGCTCTATTAGTATAGGAGATACCTGAAAACATATCACACTTTTCATCATAGTGCTTTTACCAATGCATAAAATGCATGGAGAAGTCATTTCGAATGACTGGTCCTCAGTGTTGTGAGAACGATGACTGGTTAAAATTTTTGGTGGTTTCTTGTTCAGTCCATAGGCCTACATCATGTGGCAAACCGGTGAGCATGTGGCTCTATTAGTATAGGAGATACCTGAAAACATATCACACTTTTCATCATAGTGCTTTTACCAATGCATAAAATGCATGGAGAAGTAATTTCGAATGACTGGTCCTCAGTGTTGTGAGAACGATGACTGGTTAAAATTTTTGGTGGTTTCTTGTTCAGTCCATAGGCCTACATCATGTGGCAAACCGGTGAGCATGTGGCTCTATTAGTATAGGAGATACCTAAAAACATATCACACTTTTCATCATAGTGCTTTTACCAATGCATAAAATGCATGGAGAAGTCATTTCGAATGACTGGTCCTCAGTGTTGTGAGGACGATGACTGGTTAAAATTTTTGGTGGTTTCTTGTTCAGTCCATAGGCCTACATCATGTGGCAAACCGGTGAGCATGTGGCTCTATTAGTATAGGAGATACCTGAAAACATATCACACTTTTCATCATAGTGCTTTTACCAATGCATAAAATGCATGGAGAAGTCATTTCGAATGACTGGTCCTCAGTGTTGTGAGAACGATGACTGGTTAAAATTTTTGGTGGTTTCTTGTTCAGTCCATAGGCCTACATCATGTGGCAAACCGGTGAGCATGTGGCTCTATTAGTATAGGAGATACCTGAAAACATATCACACTTTTCATCATAGTGCTTTTACCAATGCATAAAATGCATGGAGAAGTCATTTCGAATGACTGGTCCTCAGTGTTGTGAGAACGATGACTGGTTAAAATTTTTGGTGGTTTCTTGTTCAGTCCATAGGCCTACATCATGTGGCAAACCGGTGAGCATGTGGCTCTATTAGTATAGGAGATACCTGAAAACATATCACACTTTTCATCATAGTGCTTTTACCAATGCATAAAATGCATGGAGAAGTCATTTCGAATGACTGGTCCTCAGTGTTGTGAGAACGATGACTGGTTAAAATTTTTGGTGGTTTCTTGTTCAGTCCATAGGCCTACATCATGTGGCAAACCGGTGAGCATGTGGCTCTATTAGTATAGGAGATACCTGAAAACATATCACACTTTTCATCATAGTGCTTTTACCAATGCATAAAATGCATGGAGAAGTCATTTCGAATGACTGGTCCTCAGTGTTGTGAGAACGATGACTGGTTAAAATTTTTGGTGGTTTCTTGTTCAGTCCATAGGCCTACATCATGTGGCAAACCGGTGAGCATGTGGCTCTATTAGTATAGGAGATACCTGAAAACATATCACACTTTTCATCATAGTGCTTTTACCAATGCATAAAATGCATGGAGAAGTCATTTCGAATGACTGGTCCTCAGTGTTGTGAGAACGATGACTGGTTAAAATTTTTGGTGGTTTCTTGTTCAGTCCATAGGCCTACATCATGTGGCAAACCGGTGAGCATATGGCTCTATTAGTATAGGAGATACCTGAAAACATATTACACTTTTCATCATAGTGCTTTTACCAATGCATAAAATGCATGGAGAAGTCATTTCGAATGACTGGTCCTCAGTGTTGTGAGAACGATGACTGGTTAAAATTTTTGGTGGTTTCTTGTTCAGTCCATAGGCCTACATCATGTGGCAAACCGGTGAGCATGTGGCTCTATTAGTATAGGAGATACCTGAAAACATATCACACTTTTCATCATAGTGCTTTTACCAATGCATAAAATGCATGGAGAAGTCATTTCGAATGACTGGTCCTCAGTGTTGTGAGAACGATGACTGGTTAAAATTTTTGGTGGTTTCTTGTTCAGTCCATAGGCCTACATCATGTGGCAAACCGGTGAGCATGTGGCTCTATTAGTATAGGAGATACCTGAAAACATATCACACTTTTCATCATAGTGCTTTTACCAATGCATAAAATGCATGGAGAAGTCATTTCGAATGACTGGTCCTCAGTGTTGTGAGAACGATGACTGGTTAAAATTTTTGGTGGTTTCTTGTTCAGTCCATAGGCCTACATCATGTGGCAAACCGGTGAGCATGTGGCTCTATTAGTATAGGAGATACCTGAAAACATATCACACTTTTCATCATAGTGCTTTTACCAATGCATAAAATGCATGGAGAAGTCATTTCGAATGACTGGTCCTCAGTGTTGTGAGAACGATGACTGGTTAAAATTTTTGGTGGTTTCTTGTTCAGTCCATAGGCCTACATCATGTGGCAAACCGGTGAGCATGTGGCTCTATTAGTATAGGAGATACCTGAAAACATATTACACTTTTCATCATAGTGCTTTTACCAATGCATAAAATGCATGGAGAAGTCATTTCGAATGACTGGTCCTCAGAGTTGTGAGAACGATGACTGGTTAAAATTTTTGGTGGTTTCTTGTTCAGTCCATAGGCCTACATCATGTGGCAAACCGGTGAGCATGTGGCTCTATTAGTATAGGAGATACCTGAAAACATATCACACTTTTCATCATAGTGCTTTTACCAATGCATAAAATGCATGGAGAAGTCATTTCGAATGACTGGTCCTCAGTGTTGTGAGAACGATGACTGGTTAAAATTTTTGGTGGTTTCTTGTTCAGTCCATAGGCCTACATCATGTGGCAAACCGGTGAGCATGTGGCTCTATTAGTATAGGAGATACCTGAAAACATATCACACTTTTCATCATAGTGCTTTTACCAATGCATAAAATGCATGGAGAAGTAATTTCGAATGACTGGTCCTCAGTGTTGTGAGAACGATGACTGGTTAAAATTTTTGGTGGTTTCTTGTTCAGTCCATAGGCCTACATCATGTGGCAAACCGGTGAGCATGTGGCTCTATTAGTATAGGAGATACCTAAAAACATATCACACTTTTCATCATAGTGCTTTTACCAATGCATAAAATGCATGGAGAAGTCATTTCGAATGACTGGTCCTCAGTGTTGTGAGGACGATGACTGGTTAAAATTTTTGGTGGTTTCTTGTTCAGTCCATAGGCCTACATCATGTGGCAAACCGGTGAGCATGTGGCTCTATTAGTATAGGAGATACCTGAAAACATATCACACTTTTCATCATAGTGCTTTTACCAATGCATAAAATGCATGGAGAAGTCATTTCGAATGACTGGTCCTCAGTGTTGTGAGAACGATGACTGGTTAAAATTTTTGGTGGTTTCTTGTTCAGTCCATAGGCCTACATCATGTGGCAAACCGGTGAGCATGTGGCTCTATTAGTATAGGAGATACCTGAAAACATATCACACTTTTCATCATAGTGCTTTTACCAATGCATAAAATGCATGGAGAAGTCATTTCGAATGACTGGTCCTCAGTGTTGTGAGAACGATGACTGGTTAAAATTTTTGGTGGTTTCTTGTTCAGTCCATAGGCCTACATCATGTGGCAAACCGGTGAGCATGTGGCTCTATTAGTATAGGAGATACCTGAAAACATATCACACTTTTCATCATAGTGCTTTTACCAATGCATAAAATGCATGGAGAAGTCATTTCGAATGACTGGTCCTCAGTGTTGTGAGAACGATGACTGGTTAAAATTTTTGGTGGTTTCTTGTTCAGTCCATAGGCCTACATCATGTGGCAAACCAGTGAGCATGTGGCTCTATTAGTATAGGAGATACCTGAAAACATATCACACTTTTCATCATAGTGCTTTTACCAATGCATAAAATGCATGGAGAAGTCATTTTGAATGACTGGTCCTCAGTGTTGTGAGAACGATGACTGGTTAAAATTTTTGGTGGTTTCTTGTTCAGTCCATAGGCCTACATCATGTGGCAAACCGGTGAGCATGTGGCTCTATTAGTATAGGAGATACCTGAAAACATATCACACTTTTCATCATAGTGCTTTTACCAATGCATAAAATGCATGGAGAAGTCATTTCGAATGACTGGTCCTCAGTGTTGTGAGAACGATGACTGGTTAAAATTTTTGGTGGTTTCTTGTTCAGTCCATAGGCCTACATCATGTGGCAAACCGGTGAGCATGTGGCTCTATTAGTATAGGAGATACCTGAAAACATATCACACTTTTCATCATAGTGCTTTTACCAATGCATAAAATGCATGGAGAAGTCATTTCGAATGACTGGTCCTCAGTGTTGTGAGAACGATGACTGGTTAAAATTTTTGGTGGTTTCTTGTTCAGTCCATAGGCCTACATCATGTGGCAAACCGGTGAGCATATGGCTCTATTAGTATAGGAGATACCTGAAAACATATCACACTTTTCATCATAGTGCTTTTACCAATGCATAAAATGCATGGAGAAGTCATTTCGAATGACTGGTCCTCAGTGTTGTGAGAACGATGACTGGTTAAAATTTTTGGTGGTTTCTTGTTCAGTCCATAGGCCCACATCATGTGACAAACCGGTGAGCATGTGGCTCTATTAGTATAGGAGATACCTGAAAACATATCACACTTTTCATCATAGTGCTTTTACCAATGCATAAAATGCATGGAGAAGTCATTTCGAATGACTGGTCCTCAGTGTTGTTAGGACGATGACTGGTTAAAATTTTTGGTGGTTTCTTGTTCAGTCCATAGGCCTACATCATGTGGCAAACCGGTGAGCATGTGGCTCTATTAGTATAGGAGATACCTGAAAACATATCACACTTTTCATCATAGTGCTTTTACCAATGCATAAAATGCATGGAGAAGTCATTTCGAATGACTGGTCCTCAGTGTTGTGAGAACGATGACTGGTTAAAATTTTTGGTGGTTTCTTGTTCAGTCCATAGGCCTACATCATGTGGCAAACCGGTGAGCATGTGGCTCTATTAGTATAGGAGATACCTGAAAACATATCACACTTTTCATCATAGTGCTTTTACCAATGCATAAAATGCATGGAGAAGTCATTTCGAATGACTGGTCCTCAGTGTTGTGAGAACGATGACTGGTTAAAATTTTTGGTGGTTTCTTGTTCAGTCCATAGGCCTACATCATGTGGCAAACCGGTGAGCATGTGGCTCTATTAGTATAGGAGATACCTGAAAACATATTACACTTTTCATCATAGTGCTTTTACCAATGCATAAAATGCATGGAGAAGTCATTTCGAATGACTGGTCCTCAGAGTTGTGAGAACGATGACTGGTTAAAATTTTTGGTGGTTTCTTGTTCAGTCCATAGGCCTACATCATGTGGCAAACCGGTGAGCATGTGGCTCTATTAGTATAGGAGATACCTGAAAACATATCACACTTTTCATCATAGTGCTTTTACCAATGCATAAAATGCATGGAGAAGTCATTTCGAATGACTGGTCCTCAGTGTTGTGAGAACGATGACTGGTTAAAATTTTTGGTGGTTTCTTGTTCAGTCCATAGGCCTACATCATGTGGCAAACCGGTGAGCATGTGGCTCTATTAGTATAGGAGATACCTGAAAACATATCACACTTTTCATCATAGTGCTTTTACCAATGCATAAAATGCATGGAGAAGTCATTTCGAATGACTGGTCCTCAGTGTTGTGAGAACGATGACTGGTTAAAATTTTTGGTGGTTTCTTGTTCAGTCCATAGGCCTACATCATGTGGCAAACCGGTGAGCATGTGGCTCTATTAGTATAGGAGATACCTGAAAACATATCACACTTTTCATCATAGTGCTTTTACCAATGCATAAAATGCATGGAGAAGTCATTTCGAATGACTGGTCCTCAGTGTTGTGAGAACGATGACTGGTTAAAATTTTTGGTGGTTTCTTGTTCAGTCCATAGGCCTACATCATGTGGCAAACCGGTGAGCATGTGGCTCTATTAGTATAGGAGATACCTGAAAACATATTACACTTTTCATCATAGTGCTTTTACCAATGCATAAAATGCATGGAGAAGTCATTTCGAATGACTGGTCCTCAGAGTTGTGAGAACGATGACTGGTTAAAATTTTTGGTGGTTTCTTGTTCAGTCCATAGGCCTACATCATGTGGCAAACCGGTGAGCATGTGGCTCTATTAGTATAGGAGATACCTGAAAACATATCACACTTTTCATCATAGTGCTTTTACCAATGCATAAAATGCATGGAGAAGTCATTTCGAATGACTGGTCCTCAGTGTTGTGAGAACGATGACTGGTTAAAATTTTTGGTGGTTTCTTGTTCAGTCCATAGGCCTACATCATGTGGCAAACCGGTGAGCATGTGGCTCTATTAGTATAGGAGATACCTGAAAACATATCACACTTTTCATCATAGTGGTTTTACCAATGCATAAAATGCATGGAGAAGTCATTTCGAATGACTGGTCCTCAGTGTTGTGAGAACGATGACTGGTTAAAATTTTTGGTGGTTTCTTGTTCAGTCCATAGGCCTACATCATGTGGCAAACCGGTGAGCATGTGGCTCTATTAGTATAGGAGATACCTGAAAACATATCACACTTTTCATCATAGTGCTTTTACCAATGCATAAAATGCATGGAGAAGTCATTTCGAATGACTGGTCCTCAGTGTTGTGAGAACGATGACTGGTTAAAATTTTTGGTGGTTTCTTGTTCAGTCCATAGGCCTACATCATGTGGCAAACCGGTGAGCATGTGGCTCTATTAGTATAGGAGATACCTGAAAACATATCACACTTTTCATCATAGTGCTTTTACCAATGCATAAAATGCATGGAGAAGTCATTTCGAATGACTGGTCCTCAGTGTTGTGAGAACAATGACTGGTTAAAATTTTTGGTGGTTTCTTGTTCAGTCCATAGGCCTACATCATGTGGCAAACCGGTGAGCATGTGGCTCTATTAGTATAGGAGATACCTGAAAACATATCACACTTTTCATCATAGTGCTTTTACCAATGCATAAAATGCATGGAGAAGTCATTTCGAATGACTGGTCCTCAGTGTTGTGAGAACGATGGCTAGTTAAAATTTTTGGTGGTTTCTTGTTCAGTCCATAGGCCTACATCATGTGGCAAACCGGTGAGCATGTGGCTCTATTAGTATAGGAGATACCTGAAAACATATCACACTTTTCATCGTAGTGCTTTTACCAATGCATAAAATGCATGGAGAAGTCATTTCGAATGACTGGTCCTCAGTGTTGTGAGAACGATGACTGGTTAAAATTTTTGGTGGTTTCTTGTTCAGTCCATAGGCCTACATCATGTGGCAAACCGGTGAGCATGTGGCTCTATTAGTATAGGAGATACCTGAAAACATATCACACTTTTCATCATAGTGGTTTTACCAATGCATAAAATGCATGGAGAAGTCATTTCGAATGACTGGTCCTCAGTGTTGTGAGAACGATGACTGGTTAAAATATTTGGTGGTTTCTTGTTCAGTCCATAGGCCTACATCATGTGGCAAACCGGTGAGCATGTGGCTCTATTAGTATAGGAGATACCTGAAAACATATCACACTTTTCATCATAGTGCTTTTACCAATGCATAAAATGCATGGAGAAGTCATTTTGAATGACTGGTCCTCAGTGTTGTGAGAACGATGACTGGTTAAAATTTTTGGTGGTTTCTTGTTCAGTCCATAGGCCTACATCATGTGGCAAACCGGTGAGCATGTGGCTCTATTAGTATAGGAGATACCTGAAAACATATCACACTTTTCATCATAGTGCTTTTACTAATGCATAAAATGCATGGAGAAGTCATTTCGAATGACTGGTCCTCAGTGTTGTGAGAACGATGACTGGTTAAAATTTTTGGTGGTTTCTTGTTCAGTCCATAGGCCTACATCATGTGGCAAACCGGTGAGCATGTGGCTCTATTAGTATAGGAGATACCTGAAAACATATCACACTTTTCATCATAGTGGTTTTACCAATGCATAAAATGCATGGAGAAGTCATTTCGAATGACTGGTCCTCAGTGTTGTGAGAACGATGACTGGTTAAAATTTTTGGTGGTTTCTTGTTCAGTCCATAGGCCTACATCATGTGGCAAACCGGTGAGCATGTGGCTCTATTAGTATAGGAGATACCTGAAAACATATCACACTTTTCATCATAGTGCTTTTACCAATGCATAAAATGCATGGAGAAGTCATTTCGAATGACTGGTCCTCAGTGTTGTGAGAACGATGACTGGTTAAAATTTTTGGTGGTTTCTTGTTCAGTCCATAGGCCTACATCATGTGGCAAACCGGTGAGCATGTGGCTCTATTAGTATAGGAGATACCTGAAAACATATCACACTTTTCATCATAGTGCTTTTACCAATGCATAAAATGCATGGAGAAGTCATTTCGAATGACTGGTCCTCAGTGTTGTGAGAACGATGACTGGTTAAAATTTTTGGTGGTTTCTTGTTCAGTCCATAGGCCTACATCATGTGGCAAACCGGTGAGCATGTGGCTCTATTAGTATAGGAGATACCTGAAAACATATCACACTTTTCATCATAGTGCTTTTACCAATGCATAAAATGCATGGAGAAGTCATTTCGAATGACTGGTCCTCAGTGTTGTGAGAACGATGACTAGTTAAAATTTTTGGTGGTTTCTTGTTCAGTCCATAGGCCTACATCATGTGGCAAACCGGTGAGCATGTGGCTCTATTAGTATAGGAGATACCTGAAAACATATCACACTTTTCATCATAGTGCTTTTACCAATGCATAAAATGCATGGAGAAGTCATTTCGAATGACTGGTCCTCAGTGTTGTGAGAACGATGACTGGTTAAAATTTTTGGTGGTTTCTTGTTCAGTCCATAGGCCTACATCATGTGGCAAACCGGTGAGCATGTGGCTCTATTAGTATAGGAGATACCTGAAAACATATCACACTTTTCATCATAGTGGTTTTACCAATGCATAAAATGCATGGAGAAGTCATTTCGAATGACTGGTCCTCAGTGTTGTGAGAACGATGACTGGTTAAAATTTTTGGTGGTTTCTTGTTCAGTCCATAGGCCTACATCATGTGGCAAACCGGTGAGCATGTGGCTCTATTAGTATAGGAGATACCTGAAAACATATCACACTTTTCATCATAGTGCTTTTACCAATGCATAAAATGCATGAAGTCATTTCGAATGACTGGTCCTCAGTGTTGTGAGAACGATGACTGGTTAAAATTTTTGGTGGTTTCTTGTTCAGTCCATAGGCCTACATCATGTGGCAAACCGGTGAGCATGTGGCTCTATTAGTATAGGAGATACCTGAAAACATATCACACTTTTCATCATAGTGCTTTTACCAATGCATAAAATGCATGGAGAAGTCATTTCGAATGACTGGTCCTCAGTGTTGTGAGAACAATGACTGGTTAAAATTTTTGGTGGTTTCTTGTTCAGTCCATAGGCCTACATCATGTGGCAAACCGGTGAGCATGTGGCTCTATTAGTATAGGAGATACCTGAAAACATATCACACTTTTCATCATAGTGCTTTTACCAATGCATAAAATGCATGGAGAAGTCATTTCGAATGACTGGTCCTCAGTGTTGTGAGAACGATGACTAGTTAAAATTTTTGGTGGTTTCTTGTTCAGTCCATAGGCCTACATCATGTGGCAAACCGGTGAGCATGTGGCTCTATTAGTATAGGAGATACCTGAAAACATATCACACTTTTCATCATAGTGCTTTTACCAATGCATAAAATGCATGGAGAAGTCATTTCGAATGACTGGTCCTCAGTGTTGTGAGAACGATGACTGGTTAAAATTTTTGGTGGTTTCTTGTTCAGTCCATAGGCCTACATCATGTGGCAAACCGGTGAGCATGTGGCTCTATTAGTATAGGAGATACCTGAAAACATATCACACTTTTCATCATAGTGGTTTTACCAATGCATAAAATGCATGGAGAAGTCATTTCGAATGACTGGTCCTCAGTGTTGTGAGAACGATGACTGGTTAAAATTTTTGGTGGTTTCTTGTTCAGTCCATAGGCCTACATCATGTGGCAAACCGGTGAGCATGTGGCTCTATTAGTATAGGAGATACCTGAAAACATATCACACTTTTCATCATAGTGCTTTTACCAATGCATAAAATGCATGGAGAAGTCATTTTGAATGACTGGTCCTCAGTGTTGTGAGAACGATGACTGGTTAAAATTTTTGGTGGTTTCTTGTTCAGTCCATAGGCCTACATCATGTGGCAAACCGGTGAGCATGTGGCTCTATTAGTATAGGAGATACCTGAAAACATATCACACTTTTCATCATAGTGCTTTTACCAATGCATAAAATGCATGGAGAAGTCATTTCGAATGACTGGTCCTCAGTGTTGTGAGAACGATGACTGGTTAAAATTTTTGGTGGTTTCTTGTTCAGTCCATAGGCCTACATCATGTGGCAAACCGGTGAGCATGTGGCTCTATTAGTATAGGAGATACCTGAAAACATATCACACTTTTCATCATAGTGCTTTTACCAATGCATAAAATGCATGGAGAAGTCATTTCGAATGACTGGTCCTCAGTGATGTGAGAACGATGACTGGTTAAAATTTTTGGTGGTTTCTTGTTCAGTCCATAGGCCCACATCATGTGGCAAACCGGTGAGCATGTGGCTCTATTAGTATAGGAGATACCTGAAAACATATCACACTTTTCATCATAGTGCTTTTACCAATGCATAAAATGCATGGAGAAGTCATTTCGAATGACTGGTCCTCAGTGTTGTGAGAACGATGACTGGTTAAAATTTTTGGTGGTTTCTTGTTCAGTCCATAGGCCTACATCATGTGGCAAACCGGTGAGCATGTGGCTCTATTAGTATAGGAGATACCTGAAAACATATCACACTTTTCATCATAGTGCTTTTACCAATGCATAAAATGCATGGAGAAGTCATTTCGAATGACTGGTCCTCAATGTTGTGAGAACGATGACTGGTTAAAATTTTTGGTGGTTTCTTGTTCAGTCCATAGGCCTACATCATGTGGCAAACCGGTGAGCATGTGGCTCTATTAGTATAGGAGATACCTGAAAACATATCACACTTTTCATCATAGTGCTTTTACCAATGCATAAAATGCATGGAGAAGTCATTTCGAAAGACTGGTCCTCAATGTTGTGAGAACGATGACTGGTTAAAATTTTTGGTGGTTTCTTGTTCAGTCCATAGGCCTACATCATGTGGCAAACCGGTGAGCATGTGGCGCTATTAGTATAGGAGATACCTGAAAACATATCACACTTTTCATCATAGTGCTTTTACCAATGCATAAAATGCATGGAGAAGTCATTTCGAATGACTGGTCCTCAGTGTTGTGAGAACGATGACTGGTTAAAATTTTTGGTGGTTTCTTGTTCAGTCCATAGGCCTACATCATGTGGCAAACCGGTGAGCATGTGGCTCTATTAGTATAGGAGATACCTGAAAACATATCACACTTTTCATCATAGTGCTTTTACCAATGCATAAAATGCATGGAGAAGTCATTTCGAATGACTGGTCCTCAGTGTTGTGAGAACGATGACTGGTTAAAATTTTTGGTGGTTTCTTGTTCAGTCCATAGGCCTACATCATGTGGCAAACCGGTGAGCATGTGGCTCTATTAGTATAGGAGATACCTGAAAACATATCACACTTTTCATCATAGTGCTTTTACCAATGCATAAAATGCATGGAGAAGTCATTTCGAATGACTGGTCCTCAGTGTTGTGAGAACGATGACTGGTTAAAATTTTTGGTGGTTTCTTGTTCAGTCCATAGGCCTACATCATGTGGCAAACCGGTGAGCATGTGGCTCTATTAGTATAGGAGATACCTGAAAACATATCACACTTTTCATCATAGTGCTTTTACCAATGCATAAAATGCATGGAGAAGTCATTTCGAATGACTGGTCCTCAGTGTTGTGAGAACGATGACTGATTAAAATTTTTGGTGGTTTCTTGTTCAGTCCATAGGCCTACATCATGTGGCAAACCGGTGAGCATGTGGCTCTATTAGTATAGGAGATACCTGAAAACATATCACACTTTTCATCATAGTGCTTTTACCAATGCATAAAATGCATGGAAAAGTCATTTCGAATGACTGGTCCTCAGTGTTGTGAGAACGATGACTGGTTAAAATTTTTGGTGGTTTCTTGTTCAGTCCATAGGCCTACATCATGTGGCAAACCGGTGAGCATGTGGCTCTATTGGTATAGGAGATACCTGAAAACATATCACACTTTTCATCATAGTGCTTTTACCAATGCATAAAATGCATGGAGAAGTCATTTCGAATGACTGGTCCTCAGTGTTGTGAGAACGATGACTGGTTAAAATTTTTGGTGGTTTCTTGTTCAGTCCATAGGCCTACATCATGTGGCAAACCGGTGAGCATGTGGCTCTATTAGTATAGGAGATACCTGAAAACATATCACACTTTTCATCATAGTGCTTTTACCAATGCATAACATGCATGGAGAAGTCATTTCGAATGACTGGTCCTCAGTGTTGTGAGAACGATGACTGGTTAAAATTTTTGGTGGTTTCTTGTTCAGTCCATAGGCCTACATCATGTGGCAAACTGGTGAGCATGTGGCGCTATTAGTATAGGAGATACCTGAAAACATATCACACTTTTCATCATAGTGCTTTTACCAATGCATAAAATGCATGGAGAAGTCATTTCGAATGACTGGTCCTCAGTGTTGTGAGAACGATGACTGGTTAAAATTTTTGGTGGTTTCTTGTTCAGTCCGTAGGCCTACATCATGTGGCAAACCGGTGAGCATGTGGCTCTATTAGTGAAGGAGATACCTGAAAACATATCACACTTTTCATCATAGTGCTTTTACCAATGCATAAAATGCATGGAGAAGTCATTTCGAATGACTGGTCCTCAGTGTTGTGAGAACGATGACTGGTTAAAATTTTTGGTGGTTTCTTGTTCAGTCCATAGGCCCACATCATGTGGCAAACCGGTGAGCATGTGGCTCTATTAGTATAGGAGATACCTGAAAACATATCACACTTTTCATCATAGTGCTTTTACCAATGCATAAAATGCATGGAGAAGTCATTTCGAATGACTGGTCCTCAGTGTTGTGAGAACGATGACTGGTTAAAATTTTTGGTGGTTTCTTGTTCAGTCCATAGGCCTACATCATGTGGCAAACCGGTGAGCATGTGGCTCTATTAGTATAGGAGATACCTGAAAACATATCACACTCTACATCATAGTGCTTTTACCAATGCATAAAATGCATGGAGAAGTCATTTCGAATGACTGGTCCTCAGTGTTGTGAGAACGATGACTGGTTAAAATTTTTGGTGGTTTCTTGTTCAGTCCATAGGCCTACATCATGTGGCAAACCGGTGAGCATGTGGCTCTATTAGTATAGGAGATACCTGAAAACATATCACACTTTTCATCATAGTGCTTTTACCAATGCATAAAATGCATGGAGAAGTCATTTCGAATGACTGGTCCTCAGTGTTGTGAGAACGATGACTAGTTAAAATTTTTGGTGGTTTCTTGTTCAGTCCATAGGCCTACATCATGTGGCAAACCGGTGAGCATGTGGCTCTATTAGTATAGGAGATACCTGAAAACATATCACACTTTTCATTATAGTGCTTTTACCAATGCATAAAATGCATGGAGAAGTCATTTCGAATGACTGGTCCTCAGTGTTGTGAGAATGATGAATGGTTAAAATTTTTGGTGGTTTCTTGTTCAGTCCATAGGCCTACATCATGTGGCAAACCGGTGAGCATGTGGCTCTATTAGTATAGGAGATACCTGAAAACATATCACACTTTTCATCATAGTGCTTTTACCAATGCATAAAATGCATGGAGAAGTCATTTTGAATGACTGGTCCTCAGTGTTGTGAGAACGATGACTGGTTAAAATTTTTGGTGGTTTCTTGTTCAGTCCATAGGCCTACATCATGTGGCAAACCGGTGAGCATGTGGCTCTATTAGTATAGGAGATACCTGAAAACATATCACACTTTTCATCATAGTGCTTTTACTAATGCATAAAATGCATGGAGAAGTCATTTCGAATGACTGGTCCTCAGTGTTGTGAGAACGATGACTGGTTAAAATTTTTGGTGGTTTCTTGTTCAGTCCATAGGCCTACATCATGTGGCAAACCGGTGAGCATGTGGCTCTATTAGTATAGGAGATACCTGAAAACATATCACACTTTTCATCATAGTGGTTTTACCAATGCATAAAATGCATGGAGAAGTCATTTCGAATGACTGGTCCTCAGTGTTGTGAGAACGATGACTGGTTAAAATTTTTGGTGGTTTCTTGTTCAGTCCATAGGCCTACATCATGTGGCAAACCGGTGAGCATGTGGCTCTATTAGTATAGGAGATACCTGAAAACATATCACACTTTTCATCATAGTGCTTTTACCAATGCATAAAATGCATGGAGAAGTCATTTCGAATGACTGGTCCTCAGTGTTGTGAGAACGATGACTGGTTAAAATTTTTGGTGGTTTCTTGTTCAGTCCATAGGCCTACATCATGTGGCAAACCGGTGAGCATGTGGCTCTATTAGTATAGGAGATACCTGAAAACATATCACACTTTTCATCATAGTGCTTTTACCAATGCATAAAATGCATGGAGAAGTCATTTCGAATGACTGGTCCTCAGTGTTGTGAGAACAATGACTGGTTAAAATTTTTGGTGGTTTCTTGTTCAGTCCATAGGCCTACATCATGTGGCAAACCGGTGAGCATGTGGCTCTATTAGTATAGGAGATACCTGAAAACATATCACACTTTTCATCATAGTGCTTTTACCAATGCATAAAATGCATGGAGAAGTCATTTCGAATGACTGGTCCTCAGTGTTGTGAGAACGATGACTAGTTAAAATTTTTGGTGGTTTCTTGTTCAGTCCATAGGCCTACATCATGTGGCAAACCGGTGAGCATGTGGCTCTATTAGTATAGGAGATACCTGAAAACATATCACACTTTTCATCATAGTGCTTTTACCAATGCATAAAATGCATGGAGAAGTCATTTCGAATGACTGGTCCTCAGTGTTGTGAGAACGATGACTGGTTAAAATTTTTGGTGGTTTCTTGTTCAGTCCATAGGCCTACATCATGTGGCAAACCGGTGAGCATGTGGCTCTATTAGTATAGGAGATACCTGAAAACATATCACACTTTTCATCATAGTGGTTTTACCAATGCATAAAATGCATGGAGAAGTCATTTCGAATGACTGGTCCTCAGTGTTGTGAGAACGATGACTGGTTAAAATTTTTGGTGGTTTCTTGTTCAGTCCATAGGCCTACATCATGTGGCAAACCGGTGAGCATGTGGCTCTATTAGTATAGGAGATACCTGAAAACATATCACACTTTTCATCATAGTGCTTTTACCAATGCATAAAATGCATGAAGTCATTTCGAATGACTGGTCCTCAGTGTTGTGAGAACGATGACTGGTTAAAATTTTTGGTGGTTTCTTGTTCAGTCCATAGGCCTACATCATGTGGCAAACCGGTGAGCATGTGGCTCTATTAGTATAGGAGATACCTGAAAACATATCACACTTTTCATCATAGTGCTTTTACCAATGCATAAAATGCATGGAGAAGTCATTTCGAATGACTGGTCCTCAGTGTTGTGAGAACAATGACTGGTTAAAATTTTTGGTGGTTTCTTGTTCAGTCCATAGGCCTACATCATGTGGCAAACCGGTGAGCATGTGGCTCTATTAGTATAGGAGATACCTGAAAACATATCACACTTTTCATCATAGTGCTTTTACCAATGCATAAAATGCATGGAGAAGTCATTTCGAATGACTGGTCCTCAGTGTTGTGAGAACGATGACTAGTTAAAATTTTTGGTGGTTTCTTGTTCAGTCCATAGGCCTACATCATGTGGCAAACCGGTGAGCATGTGGCTCTATTAGTATAGGAGATACCTGAAAACATATCACACTTTTCATCATAGTGCTTTTACCAATGCATAAAATGCATGGAGAAGTCATTTCGAATGACTGGTCCTCAGTGTTGTGAGAACGATGACTGGTTAAAATTTTTGGTGGTTTCTTGTTCAGTCCATAGGCCTACATCATGTGGCAAACCGGTGAGCATGTGGCTCTATTAGTATAGGAGATACCTGAAAACATATCACACTTTTCATCATAGTGGTTTTACCAATGCATAAAATGCATGGAGAAGTCATTTCGAATGACTGGTCCTCAGTGTTGTGAGAACGATGACTGGTTAAAATTTTTGGTGGTTTCTTGTTCAGTCCATAGGCCTACATCATGTGGCAAACCGGTGAGCATGTGGCTCTATTAGTATAGGAGATACCTGAAAACATATCACACTTTTCATCATAGTGCTTTTACCAATGCATAAAATGCATGAAGTCATTTCGAATGACTGGTCCTCAGTGTTGTGAGAACGATGACTGGTTAAAATTTTTGGTGGTTTCTTGTTCAGTCCATAGGCCTACATCATGTGGCAAACCGGTGAGCATGTGGCTCTATTAGTATAGGAGATACCTGAAAACATATCACACTTTTCATCATAGTGCTTTTACCAATGCATAAAATGCATGGAGAAGTCATTTCGAATGACTGGTCCTCAGTGTTGTGAGAACAATGACTGGTTAAAATTTTTGGTGGTTTCTTGTTCAGTCCATAGGCCTACATCATGTGGCAAACCGGTGAGCATGTGGCTCTATTAGTATAGGAGATACCTGAAAACATATCACACTTTTCATCATAGTGCTTTTACCAATGCATAAAATGCATGGAGAAGTCATTTCGAATGACTGGTCCTCAGTGTTGTGAGAACGATGACTAGTTAAAATTTTTGGTGGTTTCTTGTTCAGTCCATAGGCCTACATCATGTGGCAAACCGGTGAGCATGTGGCTCTATTAGTATAGGAGATACCTGAAAACATATCACACTTTTCATCATAGTGCTTTTACCAATGCATAAAATGCATGGAGAAGTCATTTCGAATGACTGGTCCTCAGTGTTGTGAGAACGATGACTGGTTAAAATTTTTGGTGGTTTCTTGTTCAGTCCATAGGCCTACATCATGTGGCAAACCGGTGAGCATGTGGCTCTATTAGTATAGGAGATACCTGAAAACATATCACACTTTTCATCATAGTGGTTTTACCAATGCATAAAATGCATGGAGAAGTCATTTCGAATGACTGGTCCTCAGTGTTGTGAGAACGATGACTGGTTAAAATTTTTGGTGGTTTCTTGTTCAGTCCATAGGCCTACATCATGTGGCAAACCGGTGAGCATGTGGCTCTATTAGTATAGGAGATACCTGAAAACATATCACACTTTTCATCATAGTGCTTTTACCAATGCATAAAATGCATGGAGAAGTCATTTTGAATGACTGGTCCTCAGTGTTGTGAGAACGATGACTGGTTAAAATTTTTGGTGGTTTCTTGTTCAGTCCATAGGCCTACATCATGTGGCAAACCGGTGAGCATGTGGCTCTATTAGTATAGGAGATACCTGAAAACATATCACACTTTTCATCATAGTGCTTTTACCAATGCATAAAATGCATGGAGAAGTCATTTCGAATGACTGGTCCTCAGTGTTGTGAGAACGATGACTGGTTAAAATTTTTGGTGGTTTCTTGTTCAGTCCATAGGCCTACATCATGTGGCAAACCGGTGAGCATGTGGCTCTATTAGTATAGGAGATACCTGAAAACATATCACACTTTTCATCATAGTGCTTTTACCAATGCATAAAATGCATGGAGAAGTCATTTCGAATGACTGGTCCTCAGTGTTGTGAGAACGATGACTGGTTAAAATTTGTGGTGGTTTCTTGTTCAGTCCATAGGCCCACATCATGTGGCAAACCGGTGAGCATGTGGCTCTATTAGTATAGGAGATACCTGAAAACATATCACACTTTTCATCATAGTGCTTTTACCAATGCATAAAATGCATGGAGAAGTCATTTCGAATGACTGGTCCTCAGTGTTGTGAGAACGATGACTGGTTAAAATTTTTGGTGGTTTCTTGTTCAGTCCATAGGCCTACATCATGTGGCAAACCGGTGAGCATGTGGCTCTATTAGTATAGGAGATACCTGAAAACATATCACACTTTTCATCATAGTGCTTTTACCAATGCATAAAATGCATGGAGAAGTCATTTCGAATGACTGGTCCTCAATGTTGTGAGAACGATGACTGGTTAAAATTTTTGGTGGTTTCTTGTTCAGTCCATAGGCCTACATCATGTGGCAAACCGGTGAGCATGTGGCTCTATTAGTATAGGAGATACCTGAAAACATATCACACTTTTCATCATAGTGCTTTTACCAATGCATAAAATGCATGGAGAAGTCATTTCGAAAGACTGGTCCTCAATGTTGTGAGAACGATGACTGGTTAAAATTTTTGGTGGTTTCTTGTTCAGTCCATAGGCCTACATCATGTGGCAAACCGGTGAGCATGTGGCGCTATTAGTATAGGAGATACCTGAAAACATATCACACTTTTCATCATAGTGCTTTTACCAATGCATAAAATGCATGGAGAAGTCATTTCGAATGACTGGTCCTCAGTGTTGTGAGAACGATGACTGGTTAAAATTTTTGGTGGTTTCTTGTTCAGTCCATAGGCCTACATCATGTGGCAAACCGGTGAGCATGTGGCTCTATTAGTATAGGAGATACCTGAAAACATATCACACTTTTCATCATAGTGCTTTTACCAATGCATAAAATGCATGGAGAAGTCATTTCGAATGACTGGTCCTCAGTGTTGTGAGAACGATGACTGGTTAAAATTTTTGGTGGTTTCTTGTTCAGTCCATAGGCCTACATCATGTGGCAAACCGGTGAGCATGTGGCTCTATTAGTATAGGAGATACCTGAAAACATATCACACTTTTCATCATAGTGCTTTTACCAATGCATAAAATGCATGGAGAAGTCATTTCGAATGACTGGTCCTCAGTGTTGTGAGAACGATGACTGGTTAAAATTTTTGGTGGTTTCTTGTTCAGTCCATAGGCCTACATCATGTGGCAAACCGGTGAGCATGTGGCTCTATTAGTATAGGAGATACCTGAAAACATATCACACTTTTCATCATAGTGCTTTTACCAATGCATAAAATGCATGGAGAAGTCATTTCGAATGACTGGTCCTCAGTGTTGTGAGAACGATGACTGGTTAAAATTTTTGGTGGTTTCTTGTTCAGTCCATAGGCCTACATCATGTGGCAAACCGGTGAGCATGTGGCTCTATTAGTATAGGAGATACCTGAAAACATATCACACTTTTCATCATAGTGCTTTTACCAATGCATAAAATGCATGGAAAAGTCATTTCGAATGACTGGTCCTCAGTGTTGTGAGAACGATGACTGGTTAAAATTTTTGGTGGTTTCTTGTTCAGTCCATAGGCCTACATCATGTGGCAAACCGGTGAGCATGTGGCTCTATTGGTATAGGAGATACCTGAAAACATATCACACTTTTCATCATAGTGCTTTTACCAATGCATAAAATGCATGGAGAAGTCATTTCGAATGACTGGTCCTCAGTGTTGTGAGAACGATGACTGGTTAAAATTTTTGGTGGTTTCTTGTTCAGTCCATAGGCCTACATCATGTGGCAAACCGGTGAGCATGTGGCTCTATTAGTATAGGAGATACCTGAAAACATATCACACTTTTCATCATAGTGCTTTTACCAATGCATAACATGCATGGAGAAGTCATTTCGAATGACTGGTCCTCAGTGTTGTGAGAACGATGACTGGTTAAAATTTTTGGTGGTTTCTTGTTCAGTCCATAGGCCTACATCATGTGGCAAACTGGTGAGCATGTGGCGCTATTAGTATAGGAGATACCTGAAAACATATCACACTTTTCATCATAGTGCTTTTACCAATGCATAAAATGCATGGAGAAGTCATTTCGAATGACTGGTCCTCAGTGTTGTGAGAACGATGACTGGTTAAAATTTTTGGTGGTTTCTTGTTCAGTCCGTAGGCCTACATCATGTGGCAAACCGGTGAGCATGTGGCTCTATTAGTGAAGGAGATACCTGAAAACATATCACACTTTTCATCATAGTGCTTTTACCAATGCATAAAATGCATGGAGAAGTCATTTCGAATGACTGGTCCTCAGTGTTGTGAGAACGATGACTGGTTAAAATTTTTGGTGGTTTCTTGTTCAGTCCATAGGCCCACATCATGTGGCAAACCGGTGAGCATGTGGCTCTATTAGTATAGGAGATACCTGAAAACATATCACACTTTTCATCATAGTGCTTTTACCAATGCATAAAATGCATGGAGAAGTCATTTCGAATGACTGGTCCTCAGTGTTGTGAGAACGATGACTGGTTAAAATTTTTGGTGGTTTCTTGTTCAGTCCATAGGCCTACATCATGTGGCAAACCGGTGAGCATGTGGCTCTATTAGTATAGGAGATACCTGAAAACATATCACACTCTACATCATAGTGCTTTTACCAATGCATAAAATGCATGGAGAAGTCATTTCGAATGACTGGTCCTCAGTGTTGTGAGAACGATGACTGGTTAAAATTTTTGGTGGTTTCTTGTTCAGTCCATAGGCCTACATCATGTGGCAAACCGGTGAGCATGTGGCTCTATTAGTATAGGAGATACCTGAAAACATATCACACTTTTCATCATAGTGCTTTTACCAATGCATAAAATGCATGGAGAAGTCATTTCGAATGACTGGTCCTCAGTGTTGTGAGAACGATGACTAGTTAAAATTTTTGGTGGTTTCTTGTTCAGTCCATAGGCCTACATCATGTGGCAAACCGGTGAGCATGTGGCTCTATTAGTATAGGAGATACCTGAAAACATATCACACTTTTCATTATAGTGCTTTTACCAATGCATAAAATGCATGGAGAAGTCATTTCGAATGACTGGTCCTCAGTGTTGTGAGAATGATGAATGGTTAAAATTTTTGGTGGTTTCTTGTTCAGTCCATAGGCCTACATCATGTGGCAAACCGGTGAGCATGTGGCTCTATTAGTATAGGAGATACCTGAAAACATATCACACTTTTCATCATAGTGCTTTTACCAATGCATAAAATGCATGGAGAAGTCATTTCGAATGACTGGTCCTCAGTGTTGTGAGAACGATGACTGGTTAAAATTTTTGGTGGTTTCTTGTTCAGTCCATAGGCCTACATCATGTGGCAAACCGGTGAGCATGTGGCTCTATTAGTATAGGAGATACCTGAAAACATATCACACTTTTCATCATAGTGCTTTTACCAATGCATAAAATGCATGGAGAAGTCATTTCGAATGACTGGTCCTCAGTGTTGTGAGAACGATGACTGGTTAAAATTTTTGGTGGTTTCTTGTTCAGTCCATAGGCCTACATCATGTGGCAAACCGGTGAGCATGTGGCTCTATTAGTATAGGAGATACCTGAAAACATATCACACTTTTCATCATAGTGCTTTTACCAATGCATAAAATGCATGGAGAAGTCATTTCGAATGACTGGTCCTCAGTGTTGTGAGAACGATGACTGGTTAAAATTTTTGGTGGTTTCTTGTTCAGTCCATAGGCCTACATCATGTGGCAAACCGGTGAGCATGTGGCTCTATTAGTATAGGAGATACCTGAAAACATATCACACTTTTCATCATAGTGCTTTTACCAATGCATAAAATGCATGGAGAAGTCATTTCGAATGACTGGTCCTCAGTGTTGTGAGAACGATGACTGGTTAAAATTTTTGGTGGTTTCTTGTTCAGGCCATAGGCCTACATCATGTGGCAAACCGGTGAGCATGTGGCTCTATTAGTATAGGAGATACCTGAAAACATATCACACTTTTCATCATAGTGCTTTTACCAATGCATAAAATGCATGGAGAAGTCATTTCGAATGACTGGTCCTCAGTGTTGTGAGAACGATGACTGGTTAAAATTTTTGGTGGTTTCTTGTTCAGTCCATAGGCCTACATCATGTGGCAAACCGGTGAGCATGTGGCTCTATTGGTATAGGAGATACCTGAAAACATATCACACTTTTCATCATAGTGCTTTTACCAATGCATAAAATGCATGGAGAAGTCATTTCGAATGACTGGTCCTCAGTGTTGTGAGAACGATGACTGGTTAAAATTTTTGGTGGTTTCTTGTTCAGTCCATAGGCCTACATCATGTGGCAAACCGGTGAGCATGTGGCTCTATTAGTATAGGAGATACCTGAAAACATATCACACTTTTCATCATAGTGCTTTTACCAATGCATAACATGCATGGAGAAGTCATTTCGAATGACTGGTCCTCAGTGTTGTGAGAACGATGACTGGTTAAAATTTTTGGTGGTTTCTTGTTCAGTCCATAGGCCTACATCATGTGGCAAACTGGTGAGCATGTGGCGCTATTAGTATAGGAGATACCTGAAAACATATCACACTTTTCATCATAGTGCTATTACCAATTCATAAAATGCATGGAGAAGTCATTTCGAATGACTGGTCCTCAGTGTTGTGAGAACGATGACTGGTTAAAATTTTTGGTGGTTTCTTGTTCAGTCCATAGGCCTACATCATGTGGCAAACCGGTGAGCATGTGGCTCTATTAGTGAAGGAGATACCTGAAAACATATCACACTTTTCATCATAGTGCTTTTACCAATGCATAAAATGCATGGAGAAGTCATTTCGAATGACTGGTCCTCAGTGTTGTGAGAACGATGACTGGTTAAAATTTTTGGTGGTTTCTTGTTCAGTCCATAGGCCCACATCATGTGGCAAACCGGTGAGCATGTGGCTCTATTAGTATAGGAGATACCTGAAAACATATCACACTTTTCATCATAGTGCTTTTACCAATGCATAAAATGCATGGAGAAGTCATTTCGAATGACTGGTCCTCAGTGTTGTGAGAACGATGACTGGTTAAAATTTTTGGTGGTTTCTTGTTCAGTCCATAGGCCTACATCATGTGGCAAACCGGTGAGCATGTGGCTCTATTAGTATAGGAGATACCTGAAAACATATCACACTCTACATCATAGTGCTTTTACCAATGCATAAAATGCATGGAGAAGTCATTTCGAATGACTGGTCCTCAGTGTTGTGAGAACGATGACTGGTTAAAATTTTTGGTGGTTTCTTGTTCAGTCCATAGGCCTACATCATGTGGCAAACCGGTGAGCATGTGGCTCTATTAGTATAGGAGATACCTGAAAACATATCACACTTTTCATCATAGTGCTTTTACCAATGCATAAAATGCATGGAGAAGTCATTTCGAATGACTGGTCCTCAGTGTTGTGAGAACGATGACTAGTTAAAATTTTTGGTGGTTTCTTGTTCAGTCCATAGGCCTACATCATGTGGCAAACCGGTGAGCATGTGGCTCTATTAGTATAGGAGATACCTGAAAACATATCACACTTTTCATCATAGTGCTTTTACCAATGCATAAAATGCATGGAGAAGTCATTTCGAATGACTGGTCCTCAGTGTTGTGAGAATGATGAATGGTTAAAATTTTTGGTGGTTTCTTGTTCAGTCCATAGGCCTACATCATGTGGCAAACCGGTGAGCATGTGGCTCTATTAGTATAGGAGATACCTGAAAACATATCACACTTTTCATCATAGTGCTTTTACCAATGCATAAAATGCATGGAGAAGTCATTTCGAATGACTGGTCCTCAGTGTTGTGAGAACGATGACTGGTTAAAATTTTTGGTGGTTTCTTGTTCAGTCCATAGGCCTACATCATGTGGCAAACCGGTGAGCATGTGGCTCTATTAGTATAGGAGATACCTGAAAACATATCACACTTTTCATCATAGTGCTTTTACCAATGCATAAAATGCATGGAGAAGTCATTTCGAATGACTGGTCCTCAGTGTTGTGAGAACGATGACTGGTTAAAATTTTTGGTGGTTTCTTGTTCAGTCCATAGGCCTACATCATGTGGCAAACCGGTGAGCATGTGGCTCTATTAGTATAGGAGATACCTGAAAACATATCACACTTTTCATCATAGTGCTTTTACCAATGCATAAAATGCATGGAGAAGTCATTTCGAATGACTGGTCCTCAGTGTTGTGAGAACGATGACTGGTTAAAATTTTTGGTGGTTTCTTGTTCAGTCCATAGGCCTACATCATGTGGCAAACCGGTGAGCATGTGGCTCTATTAGTATAGGAGATACCTGAAAACATATCACACTTTTCATCATAGTGCTTTTACCAATGCATAAAATGCATGGAGAAGTCATTTCGAATGACTGGTCCTCAGTGTTGTGAGAACGATGACTGGTTAAAATTTTTGGTGGTTTCTTGTTCAGTCCATAGGCCTACATCATGTGGCAAACCGGTGAGCATGTGGCTCTATTAGTATAGGAGATACCTGAAAACATATCACACTTTTCATCATAGTGCTTTTACCAATGCATAAAATGCATGGAGAAGTCATTTCGAATGACTGGTCCTCAGTGTTGTGAGAACGATGACTGGTTAAAATTTTTGGTGGTTTCTTGTTCAGTCCATAGGCCTACATCATGTGGCAAACCGGTGAGCATGTGGCTCTATTAGTATAGGAGATACCTGAAAACATATCACACTTTTCATCATAGTGCTTTTACCAATGCATAAAATGCATGGAGAAGTCATTTCGAATGACTGGTCCTCAGTGTTGTGAGAACGATGACTGGTTAAAATTTTTGGTGGTTTCTTGTTCAGTCCATAGGCCTACATCATGTGGCAAACCGGTGAGCATGTGGCTCTATTAGTATAGGAGATACCTGAAAACATATCACACTTTTCATCATAGTGCTTTTACCAATGCATAAAATGCATGGAGAAGTCATTTCGAATGACTGGTCCTCAGTGTTGTGAGAACGATGACTGGTTAAAATTTTTGGTGGTTTCTTGTTCAGTCCATAGGCCTACATCATGTGGCAAACCGGTGAGCATATGGCTCTATTAGTATAGGAGATACCTGAAAACATATTACACTTTTCATCATAGTGCTTTTACCAATGCATAAAATGCATGGAGAAGTCATTTCGAATGACTGGTCCTCAGTGTTGTGAGAACGATGACTGGTTAAAATTTTTGGTGGTTTCTTGTTCAGTCCATAGGCCTACATCATGTGGCAAACCGGTGAGCATGTGGCTCTATTAGTATAGGAGATACCTGAAAACATATCACACTTTTCATCATAGTGCTTTTACCAATGCATAAAATGCATGGAGAAGTAATTTCGAATGACTGGTCCTCAGTGTTGTGAGAACGATGACTGGTTAAAATTTTTGGTGGTTTCTTGTTCAGTCCATAGGCCTACATCATGTGGCAAACCGGTGAGCATGTGGCTCTATTAGTATAGGAGATACCTGAAAACATATCACACTTTTCATCATAGTGCTTTTACCAATGCATAAAATGCATGGAGAAGTCATTTCGAATGACTGGTCCTCAGTGTTGTGAGAACGATGACTGGTTAAAATTTTTGGTGGTTTCTTGTTCAGTCCATAGGCCTACATCATGTGGCAAACCGGTGAGCATGTGGCTCTATTAGTATAGGAGATACCTGAAAACATATCACACTTTTCATCATAGTGCTTTTACCAATGCATAAAATGCATGGAGAAGTCATTTCGAATGACTGGTCCTCAGTGTTGTGAGAACGATGACTGGTTAAAATTTTTGGTGGTTTCTTGTTCAGTCCATAGGCCTACATCATGTGGCAAACCGGTGAGCATGTGGCTCTATTAGTATAGGAGATACCTGAAAACATATTACACTTTTCATCATAGTGCTTTTACCAATGCATAAAATGCATGGAGAAGTCATTTCGAATGACTGGTCCTCAGAGTTGTGAGAACGATGACTGGTTAAAATTTTTGGTGGTTTCTTGTTCAGTCCATAGGCCTACATCATGTGGCAAACCGGTGAGCATGTGGCTCTATTAGTATAGGAGATACCTGAAAACATATCACACTTTTCATCATAGTGCTTTTACCAATGCATAAAATGCATGGAGAAGTCATTTCGAATGACTGGTCCTCAGTGTTGTGAGAACGATGACTGGTTAAAATTTTTGGTGGTTTCTTGTTCAGTCCATAGGCCTACATCATGTGGCAAACCGGTGAGCATGTGGCTCTATTAGTATAGGAGATACCTGAAAACATATCACACTTTTCATCATAGTGCTTTTACCAATGCATAAAATGCATGGAGAAGTCATTTCGAATGACTGGTCCTCAGTGTTGTGAGAACGATGACTGGTTAAAATTTTTGGTGGTTTCTTGTTCAGTCCATAGGCCTACATCATGTGGCAAACCGGTGAGCATGTGGCTCTATTAGTATAGGAGATACCTAAAAACATATCACACTTTTCATCATAGTGCTTTTACCAATGCATAAAATGCATGGAGAAGTCAATTTGAATGACTGGTCCTCAGTGTTGTGAGAACGATGACTGGTTAAAATTTTTGGTGGTTTCTTGTTCAGTCCATAGGCCTACATCATGTGGCAAACCGGTGAGCATGTGGCTCTATTAGTATAGGAGATACCTGAAAACATATCACACTTTTCATCATAGTGCTTTTACCAATGCATAAAATGCATGGAGAAGTCATTTCGAATGACTGGTCCTCAGTGTTGTGAGAACGATGACTGGTTAAAATTTTTGGTGGTTTCTTGTTCAGTCCATAGGCCTACATCATGTGGCAAACCGGTGAGCATGTGGCTCTATTAGTATAGGAGATACCTGAAAACATATCACACTTTTCATCATAGTGCTTTTACCAATGCATAAAATGCATGGAGAAGTCATTTCGAATGACTGGTTCTCAGTGTTGTGAGAACGATGACTGGTTAAAATTTTTGGTGGTTTCTTGTTCAGTCCATAGGCCTACATCATGTGGCAAACCAGTGAGCATGTGGCTCTATTAGTATAGGAGATACCTGAAAACATATCACACTTTTCATCATAGTGCTTTTACCAATGCATAAAATGCATGGAGAAGTCATTTTGAATGACTGGTCCTCAGTGTTGTGAGAACGATGACTGGTTAAAATTTTTGGTGGTTTCTTGTTCAGTCCATAGGCCTACATCATGTGGCAAACCGGTGAGCATGTGGCTCTATTAGTATAGGAGATACCTGAAAACATATCACACTTTTCAACATAGTGCTTTTACCAATGCATAAAATGCATGGAGAAGTCATTTTGAATGACTGGTCCTCAGTGTTGTGAGAACGATGACTGGTTAAAATTTTTGGTGGTTTCTTGTTCAGTCCATAGGCCTACATCATGTGGCAAACCGGTGAGCATGTGGCTCTATTAGTATAGGAGATACCTGAAAACATATCACACTTTTCATCATAGTGCTTTTACCAATGCATAAAATGCATGGAGAAGTCATTTCGAATGACTGGTCCTCAGTGTTGTGAGAACGATGACTGGTTAAAATTTTTGGTGGTTTCTTGTTCAGTCCATAGGCCTACATCATGTGGCAAACCGGTGAGCATATGGCTCTATTAGTATAGGAGATACCTGAAAACATATCACACTTTTCATCATAGTGCTTTTACCAATGCATAAAATGCATGGAGAAGTCATTTCGAATGACTGGTCCTCAGTGTTGTGAGAACGATGACTGGTTAAAATTTTTGGTGGTTTCTTGTTCAGTCCATAGGCCCACATCATGTGACAAACCTGTGAGCATGTGGCTCTATTAGTATAGGAGATACCTGAAAACATATCACACTTTTCATCATAGTGCTTTTACCAATGCATAAAATGCATGGAGAAGTCATTTCGAATGACTGGTCCTCAGTGTTGTGAGAACGATGACTGGTTAAAATTTTTGGTGGTTTCTTGTTCAGTCCATAGGCCTACATCATGTGGCAAACCGGTGAGCATGTGGCTCTATTAGTATAGGAGATACCTGAAAACATATCACACTTTTCATCATAGTGCTTTTACCAATGCATAAAATGCATGGAGAAGTCATTTCGAATGACTGGTCCTCAGTGTTGTGAGAACGATGACTGGTTAAAATTTTTGGTGGTTTCTTGTTCAGTCCATAGGCCCACATCATGTGGCAAACCGGTGAGCATGTGGCTCTATTAGTATAGGAGATACCTGAAAACATATCACACTTTTCATCATAGTGCTTTTACCAATGCATAAAATGCATGGAGAAGTCATTTTGAATGACTGGTCCTCAGTGTTGTGAGAACGATGACTGGTTAAAATTTTTGGTGGTTTCTTGTTCAGTCCATAGGCCTACATCATGTGGCAAACCGGTGAGCATGTGGCTCTATTAGTATAGGAGATACCTGAAAACATATCACACTTTTCATCATAGTGCTTTTACCAATGCATAAAATGCATGGAGAAGTCATTTCGAATGACTGGTCCTCAGTGTTGTGAGAACGATGACTGGTTAAAATTTTTGGTGGTTTCTTGTTCAGTCCATAGGCCTACATCATGTGGCAAACCGGTGAGCATATGGCTCTATTAGTATAGGAGATACCTGAAAACATATCACACTTTTCATCATAGTGCTTTTACCAATGCATAAAATGCATGGAGAAGTCATTTCGAATGACTGGTCCTCAGTGTTGTGAGAACGATGACTGGTTAAAATTTTTGGTGGTTTCTTGTTCAGTCCATAGGCCCACATCATGTGACAAACCGGTGAGCATGTGGCTCTATTAGTATAGGAGATACCTGAAAACATATCACACTTTTCATCATAGTGCTTTTACCAATGCATAAAATGCATGGAGAAGTCATTTCGAATGACTGGTCCTCAGTGTTGTGAGAACGATGACTGGTTAAAATTTTTGGTGGTTTCTTGTTCAGTCCATAGGCCTACATCATGTGGCAAACCGGTGAGCATGTGGCTCTATTAGTATAGGAGATACCTGAAAACATATCACACTTTTCATCATAGTGCTTTTACCAATGCATAAAATGCATGGAGAAGTCATTTCGAATGACTGGTCCTCAGTGTTGTGAGAACAATGACTGGTTAAAATTTTTGGTGGTTTCTTGTTCAGTCCATAGGCCTACATCATGTGGCAAACCGGTGAGCATGTGGCTCTATTAGTATAGGAGATACCTGAAAACATATCACACTTTTCATCATAGTGCTTTTACCAATGCATAAAATGCATGGAGAAGTCATTTCGAATGACTGGTCCTCAGTGTTGTGAGAACGATGACTGGTTAAAATTTTTGGTGGTTTCTTGTTCAGTCCATAGGCCTACATCATGTGGCAAACCGGTGAGCATATGGCTCTATTAGTATAGGAGATACCTGAAAACATATCACACTTTTCATCATAGTGCTTTTACCAATGCATAAAATGCATGGAGAAGTCATTTCGAATGACTGGTCCTCAGTGTTGTGAGAACGATGACTGGTTAAAATTTTTGGTGGTTTCTTGTTCAGTCCATAGGCCTACATCATGTGACAAACCGGTGAGCATGTGGCTCTATTAGTATAGGAGATACCTGAAAACATATCACACTTTTCATCATAGTGCTTTTACCAATGCATAAAATGCATGGAGAAGTCATTTCGAATGACTGGTCCTCAGTGTTGTGAGAACGATGACTGGTTAAAATTTTTGGTGGTTTCTTGTTCAGTCCATAGGCCTACATCATGTGGCAAACCGGTGAGCATATGGCTCTATTAGTATAGGAGATACCTGAAAACATATCACACTTTTCATCATAGTGCTTTTACCAATGCATAAAATGCATGGAGAACTCATTTCGAATGACTGGTCCTCAGTGTTGTGAGAACGATGACTGGTTAAAATTTTTGGTGGTTTCTTGTTCAGTCCATAGGCCTACATCATGTGACAAACCGGTGAGCATGTGGCTCTATTAGTATAGGAGATACCTGAAAACATATCACACTTTTCATCATAGTGCTTTTACCAATGCATAAAATGCATGGAGAAGTCATTTCGAATGACTGGTCCTCAGTGTTGTGAGAACGATGACTGGTTAAAATTTTTGGTGGTTTCTTGTTCAGTCCATAGGCCTACATCATGTGGCAAACCGGTGAGCATGTGGCTCTATTAGTATAGGAGATACCTGAAAACATATCACACTTTTCATCATAGTGCTTTTACCAATGCATAAAATGCATGGAGAAGTCATTTCGAATGACTGGTCCTCAGTGTTGTGAGAACAATGACTGGTTAAAATTTTTGGTGGTTTCTTGTTCAGTCCATAGGCCTACATCATGTGGCAAACCGGTGAGCATGTGGCTCTATTAGTATAGGAGATACCTGAAAACATATCACACTTTTCATCATAGTGCTTTTACCAATGCATAAAATGCATGGAGAAGTCATTTCGAATGACTGGTCCTCAGTGTTGTGAGAACGATGACTGGTTAAAATTTTTGGTGGTTTCTTGTTCAGTCCATAGGCCTACATCATGTGGCAAACCGGTGAGCATATGGCTCTATTAGTATAGGAGATACCTGAAAACATATCACACTTTTCATCATAGTGCTTTTACCAATGCATAAAATGCATGGAGAAGTCATTTCGAATGACTGGTCCTCAGTGTTGTGAGAACGATGACTGGTTAAAATTTTTGGTGGTTTCTTGTTCAGTCCATAGGCCTACATCATGTGACAAACCGGTGAGCATGTGGCTCTATTAGTATAGGAGATACCTGAAAACATATCACACTTTTCATCATAGTGCTTTTACCAATGCATAAAATGCATGGAGAAGTCATTTCGAATGACTGGTCCTCAGTGTTGTGAGAACGATGACTGGTTAAAATTTTTGGTGGTTTCTTGTTCAGTCCATAGGCCTACATCATGTGGCAAACCAGTGAGCATGTGGCTCTATTAGTATAGGAGATACCTGAAAACATATCACACTTTTCATCATAGTGCTTTTACCAATGCATAAAATGCATGGAGAAGTCATTTCGAATGACTGGTCCTCAGTGTTGTGAGAACAATGACTGGTTAAAATTTTTGGTGGTTTCTTGTTCAGTCCATAGGCCTACATCATGTGGCAAACCGGTGAGCATGTGGCTCTATTAGTATAGGAGATACCTGAAAACATATCACACTTTTCATCATAGTGCTTTTACCAATGCATAAAATGCATGGAGAAGTCATTTCGAATGACTGGTCCTCAGTGTTGTGAGAACGATGACTGGTTAAAATTTTTGGTGGTTTCTTGTTCAGTCCATAGGCCTACATCATGTGGCAAACCGGTGAGCATATGGCTCTATTAGTATAGGAGATACCTGAAAACATATCACACTTTTCATCATAGTGCTTTTACCAATGCATAAAATGCATGGAGAAGTCATTTCGAATGACTGGTCCTCAGTGTTGTGAGAACGATGACTGGTTAAAATTTTTGGTGGTTTCTTGTTCAGTCCATAGGCCTACATCATGTGACAAACCGGTGAGCATGTGGCTCTATTAGTATAGGAGATACCTGAAAACATATCACACTTTTCATCATAGTGCTTTTACCAATGCATAAAATGCATGGAGAAGTCATTTCGAATGACTGGTCCTCAGTGTTGTGAGAACGATGACTGGTTAAAATTTTTGGTGGTTTCTTGTTCAGTCCATAGGCCTACATCATGTGGCAAACCAGTGAGCATGTGGCTCTATTAGTATAGGAGATACCTGAAAACATATCACACTTTTCATCATAGTGCTTTTACCAATGCATAAAATGCATGGAGAAGTCATTTCGAATGACTGGTTCTCAGTGTTGTGAGAACGATGACTGGTTAAAATTTTTGGTGGTTTCTTGTTCAGTCCATAGGCCCACATCATGTGGCAAACCGGTGAGCATGTGGCTCTATTAGTATAGGAGATACCTGAAAACATATCACACTTTTCATCATAGTGCTTTTACCAATGCATAAAATGCATGGAGAAGTCATTTCGAATGACTGGTCCTCAGTGTTGTGAGAACGATGACTGGTTAAAATTTTTGGTGGTTTCTTGTTCAGTCCATAGGCCTACATCATGTGGCAAACCGGTGAGCATGTGGCTCTAATAATATAGGAGATACCTGAAAACATATCACACTTTTCATCATAGTGCTTTTACCAATGCATAAAATGCATGGAGAAGTCATTTCGAATGACTGGTCCTCAGTGTTGTGAGAACGATGACTGGTTAAAATTTTTGGTGGTTTCTTGTTCAGTCCATAGGCCTACATCATGTGGCAAACCGGTGAGCATGTGGCTCTATTAGTATAGGAGATACCTGAAAACATATCACACTTTTCATCATAGTGCTTTTACCAATGCATAAAATGCATGGAGAAGTCATTTTGAATGACTGGTCCTCAGTGTTGTGAGAACGATGACTGGTTAAAATTTTTGGTGGTTTCTTGTTCAGTCCATAGGCCTACATCATGTGGCAAACCGGTGAGCATGTGGCTCTATTAGTATAGGAGATACTTGAAAACATATCACACTTTTCATCATAGTGCTTTTACCAATGCATAAAATGCATGGAGAAGTCATTTCGAATGACTGGTCCTCAGTGTTGTGAGAACGATGACTGGTTAAAATTTTTGGTGGTTTCTTGTTCAGTCCATAGGCCTACATCATGTGGCAAACCGGTGAGCATGTGGCTGTATTAGTATAGGAGATACCTGAAAACATATCACACTTTTCATCATAGTGCTTTTACCAATGCATAAAATGCATGGAGAAGTCATTTTGAATGACTGGTCCTCAGTGTTGTGAGAACGATGACTGGTTAAAATTTTTGGTGGTTTCTTGTTCAGTCCATAGGCCTACATCATGTGGCAAACCGGTGAGCATGTGGCTCTATTAGTATAGGAGATACCTGAAAACATATCACACTTTTCATCATAGTGCTTTTACCAATGCATAAAATGCATGGAGAAGTCATTTCGAATGACTGGTCCTCAGTGTTGTGAGAACGATGACTGGTTAAAATTTTTGGTGGTTTCTTGTTCAGTCCATAGGCCTACATCATGTGGCAAACCGGTGAGCATATGGCTCTATTAGTATAGGAGATACCTGAAAACATATCACACTTTTCATCATAGTGCTTTTACCAATGCATAAAATGCATGGAGAAGTCATTTCGAATGACTGGTCCTCAGTGTTGTGAGAACGATGACTGGTTAAAATTTTTGGTGGTTTCTTGTTCAGTCCATAGGCCCACATCATGTGACAAACCTGTGAGCATGTGGCTCTATTAGTATAGGAGATACCTGAAAACATATCACACTTTTCATCATAGTGCTTTTACCAATGCATAAAATGCATGGAGAAGTCATTTCGAATGACTGGTCCTCAGTGTTGTGAGAACGATGACTGGTTAAAATTTTTGGTGGTTTCTTGTTCAGTCCATAGGCCTATATCATGTGGCAAACCGGTGAGCATGTGGCTCTATTAGTATAGGAGATACCTGAAAACATATCACACTTTTCATCATAGTGCTTTTACCAATGCATAAAATGCATGGAGAAGTCATTTCGAATGACTGGTCCTCAGTGTTGTGAGAACGATGACTGGTTAAAATTTTTGGTGGTTTCTTGTTCAGTCCATAGGCCCACATCATGTGGCAAACCGGTGAGCATGTGGCTCTATTAGTATAGGAGATACCTGAAAACATATCACACTTTTCATCATAGTGCTTTTACCAATGCATAAAATGCATGGAGAAGTCATTTTGAATGACTGGTCCTCAGTGTTGTGAGAACGATGACTGGTTAAAATTTTTGGTGGTTTCTTGTTCAGTCCATAGGCCTACATCATGTGGCAAACCGGTGAGCATATGGCTCTATTAGTATAGGAGATACCTGAAAACATATCACACTTTTCATCATAGTGCTTTTACCAATGCATAAAATGCATGGAGAAGTCATTTCGAATGACTGGTCCTCAGTGTTGTGAGAACGATGACTGGTTAAAATTTTTGGTGGTTTCTTGTTCAGTCCATAGGCCCACATCATGTGACAAACCGGTGAGCATGTGGCTCTATTAGTATAGGAGATACCTGAAAACATATCACACTTTTCATCATAGTGCTTTTACCAATGCATAAAATGCATGGAGAAGTCATTTCGAATGACTGGTCCTCAGTGTTGTGAGAACGATGACTGGTTAAAATTTTTGGTGGTTTCTTGTTCAGTCCATAGGCCTACATCATGTGGCAAACCGGTGAGCATGTGGCTCTATTAGTATAGGAGATACCTGAAAACATATCACACTTTTCATCAAAGTGCTTTTACCAATGCATAAAATGCATGGAGAAGTCATTTCGAATGACTGGTCCTCAGTGTTGTGAGAACAATGACTGGTTAAAATTTTTGGTGGTTTCTTGTTCAGTCCATAGGCCTACATCATGTGGCAAACCGGTGAGCATGTGGCTCTATTAGTATAGGAGATACCTGAAAACATATCACACTTTTCATCATAGTGCT
Organism: Ranitomeya imitator; assembly: GCF_032444005.1. Taxonomy (NCBI): domain Eukaryota; kingdom Metazoa; phylum Chordata; class Amphibia; order Anura; family Dendrobatidae; genus Ranitomeya; species Ranitomeya imitator. Next base: position 95,542 of record NW_027193543.1, on the reverse strand, counting down.
TTTACCAATGCATAAAATGCATGGAGAAGTCATTTCGAATGACTGGTCCTCAGTGTTGTGAGAACGATGACTGGTTAAAATTTTTGGTGGTTTCTTGTTCAGTCCATAGGCCTACATCATGTGGCAAACCGGTGAGCATATGGCTCTATTAGTATAGGAGATACCTGAAAACATATCACACTTTTCATCATAGTGCTTTTACCAATGCATAAAATGCATGGAGAAGTCATTTCGAATGACTGGTCCTCAGTGTTGTGAGAACAATGACTGGTTAAAATTTTTGGTGGTTTCTTGTTCAGTCCATAGGCCTACATCATGTGGCAAACCGGTGAGCATGTGGCTCTATTAGTATAGGAGATACCTGAAAACATATCACACTTTTCATCATAGTGCTTTTACCAATGCATAAAATGCATGGAGAAGTCATTTCGAATGACTGGTCCTCAGTGTTGTGAGAACGATGACTGGTTAAAATTTTTGGTGGTTTCTTGTTCAGTCCATAGGCCTACATCATGTGGCAAACCGGTGAGCATATGGCTCTATTAGTATAGGAGATACCTGAAAACATATCACACTTTTCATCATAGTGCTTTTACCAATGCATAAAATGCATGGAGAAGTCATTTCGAATGACTGGTCCTCAGTGTTGTGAGAACGATGACTGGTTAAAATTTTTGGTGGTTTCTTGTTCAGTCCATAGGCCTACATCATGTGACAAACCGGTGAGCATGTGGCTCTATTAGTATAGGAGATACCTGAAAACATATCACACTTTTCATCATAGTGCTTTTACCAATGCATAAAATGCATGGAGAAGTCATTTCGAATGACTGGTCCTCAGTGTTGTGAGAACGATGACTGGTTAAAATTTTTGGTGGTTTCTTGTTCAGTCCATAGGCCTACATCATGTGGCAAACCGGTGAGCATGTGGCTCTAATAATATAGGAGATACCTGAAAACATATCACACTTTTCATCATAGTGCTTTTACCAATGCATAAAATGCATGGAGAAGTCATTTCGAATGACTGGTCCTCAGTGTTGTGAGAACGATGACTGGTTAAAATTTTTGGTGGTTTCTTGTTCAGTCCATAGGCCTACATCATGTGGCAAACCGGTGAGCATGTGGCTCTATTAGTATAGGAGATACCTGAAAACATATCACACTTTTCATCATAGTGCTTTTACCAATGCATAAAATGCATGGAGAACTCATTTCGAATGACTGGTCCTCAGTGTTGTGAGAACGATGACTGGTTAAAATTTTTGGTGGTTTCTTGTTCAGTCCATAGGCCTACATCATGTGACAAACCGGTGAGCATGTGGCTCTATTAGTATAGGAGATACCTGAAAACATATCACACTTTTCATCATAGTGCTTTTACCAATGCATAAAATGCATGGAGAAGTCATTTCGAATGACTGGTCCTCAGTGTTGTGAGAACGATGACTGGTTAAAATTTTTGGTGGTTTCTTGTTCAGTCCATAGGCCTACATCATGTGGCAAACCGGTGAGCATGTGGCTCTAATAATATAGGAGATACCTGAAAACATATCACACTTTTCATCATAGTGCTTTTACCAATGCATAAAATGCATGGAGAAGTCATTTCGAATGACTGGTCCTCAGTGTTGTGAGAACGATGACTGGTTAAAATTTTTGGTGGTTTCTTGTTCAGTCCATAGGCCTACATCATGTGGCAAACCGGTGAGCATGTGGCTCTATTAGTATAGGAGATACCTGAAAACATATCACACTTTTCATCATAGTGCTTTTACCAATGCATAAAATGCATGGAGAACTCATTTCGAATGACTGGTCCTCAGTGTTGTGAGAACGATGACTGGTTAAAATTTTTGGTGGTTTCTTGTTCAGTCCATAGGCCTACATCATGTGACAAACCGGTGAGCATGTGGCTCTATTAGTATAGGAGATACCTGAAAACATATCACACTTTTCATCATAGTGCTTTTACCAATGCATAAAATGCATGGAGAAGTCATTTTGAATGACTGGTCCTCAGTGTTGTGAGAACGATGACTGGTTAAAATTTTTGGTGGTTTCTTGTTCAGTCCATAGGCCTACATCATGTGGCAAACCGGTGAGCATGTGGCTCTATTAGTATAGGAGATACCTGAAAACATATCACACTTTTCATCATAGTGCTTTTACCAATGCATAAAATGCATGGAGAAGTCATTTCGAATGACTGGTCCTCAGTGTTGTGAGAACGATGACTGGTTAAAATTTTTGGTGGTTTCTTGTTCAGTCCATAGGCCTACATCATGTGGCAAACCGGTGAGCATATGGCTCTATTAGTATAGGAGATACCTGAAAACATATCACACTTTTCATCATAGTGCTTTTACCAATGCATAAAATGCATGGAGAACTCATTTCGAATGACTGGTCCTCAGTGTTGTGAGAACGATGACTGGTTAAAATTTTTGGTGGTTTCTTGTTCAGTCCATAGGCCTACATCATGTGACAAACCGGTGAGCATGTGGCTCTATTAGTATAGGAGATACCTGAAAACATATCACACTTTTCATCATAGTGCTTTTACCAATGCATAAAATGCATGGAGAAGTCATTTTGAATGACTGGTCCTCAGTGTTGTGAGAACGATGACTGGTTAAAATTTTTGGTGGTTTCTTGTTCAGTCCATAGGCCTACATCATGTGGCAAACCGGTGAGCATGTGGCTCTATTAGTATAGGAGATACCTGAAAACATATCACACTTCTCCATGCATTTTATGCATTGGTAAAAGCACTATGATGAAAAGTGTGATATGTTTTCAAGTATCTCCTATACTAATAGAGCCACATGCTCACCGGTTTGCCACATGATGTAGGCCTATGGACTGAACAAGAAACCACCAAAAATTTTAACCAGTCATCGTTCTCACAACACTGAGGACCAGTCATTCAAAATGACTTCTCCATGCATTTTATGCATTGGTAAAAGCACTATGATGAAAAGTGTGATATGTTTTCAGGTATCTCCTATACTAATAGAGCCATATGCTCACCGGTTTGCCACATGATGTAGGCCTATGGACTGAACAAGAAACCACCAAAAATTTTAACCAGTCATCGTTCTCACAACACTGAGGACCAGTCATTCGAAATGACTTCTCCATGCATTTTATGCATTGGTAAAAGCACTATGATGAAAAGTGTGATATGTTTTCAGGTATCTCCTATACTAATAGAGCCACATGCTCACCGGTTTGCCACATGATGTAGGCCTATGGACTGAACAAGAAACCACCAAAAATTTTAACCAGTCATTGTTCTCACAACACTGAGGACCAGTCATTCGAAATGACTTCTCCATGCATTTTATGCATTGGTAAAAGCACTTTGATGAAAAGTGTGATATGTTTTCAGGTATCTCCTATACTAATAGAGCCACATGCTCACCGGTTTGCCACATGATGTAGGCCTATGGACTGAACAAGAAACCACCAAAAATTTTAACCAGTCATCGTTCTCACAACACTGAGGACCAGTCATTCGAAATGACTTCTCCATGCATTTTATGCATTGGTAAAAGCACTATGATGAAAAGTGTGATATGTTTTCAGGTATCTCCTATACTAATAGAGCCACATGCTCACCGGTTTGTCACATGATGTGGGCCTATGGACTGAACAAGAAACCACCAAAAATTTTAACCAGTCATCGTTCTCACAACACTGAGGACCAGTCATTCGAAATGACTTCTCCATGCATTTTATGCATTGGTAAAAGCACTATGATGAAAAGTGTGATATGTTTTCAGGTATCTCCTATACTAATAGAGCCACATGCTCACCGGTTTGCCACATGATGTGGGCCTATGGACTGAACAAGAAACCACCAAAAATTTTAACCAGTCATCGTTCTCACAACACTGAGAACCAGTCATTCGAAATGACTTCTCCATGCATTTTATGCATTGGTAAAAGCACTATGATGAAAAGTGTGATATGTTTTCAGGTATCTCCTATACTAATAGAGCCACATGCTCACCGGTTTGCCACATGATGTAGGCCTATGGACTGAACAAGAAACCACCAAAAATTTTAACCAGTCATTGTTCTCAAAACACTGAGGACCAGTCATTCGAAATGACTTCTCCATGCATTTTATGCATTGGTAAAAGCACTATGATGAAAAGTGTGATATGTTTTCAGGTATCTCCTATACTAATAGAGCCACATGCTCACCGGTTTGCCACATGATGTAGGCCTATGGACTGAACAAGAAACCACCAAAAATTTTAACCAGTCATCGTTCTCACAACACTGAGGACCAGTCATTCGAAATGACTTCTCCATGCATTTTATGCATTGGTAAAAGCACTATGATGAAAAGTGTGATATGTTTTCAGGTATCTCCTATACTAATAGAGCCACATGCTCACCGGTTTGTCACATGATGTAGGCCTATGGACTGAACAAGAAACCACCAAAAATTTTAACCAGTCATCGTTCTCACAACACTGAGGACCAGTCATTCGAAATGACTTCTCCATGCATTTTATGCATTGGTAAAAGCACTATGATGAAAAGTGTGATATGTTTTCAGGTATCTCCTATACTAATAGAGCCATATGCTCACCGGTTTGCCACATGATGTAGGCCTATGGACTGAACAAGAAACCACCAAAAATTTTAACCAGTCATCGTTCTCACAACACTGAGGACCAGTCATTCGAAATGACTTCTCCATGCATTTTATGCATTGGTAAAAGCACTATGATGAAAAGTGTGATATGTTTTCAGGTATCTCCTATACTAATAGAGCCACATGCTCACCGGTTTGTCACATGATGTAGGCCTATGGACTGAACAAGAAACCACCAAAAATTTTAACCAGTCATCGTTCTCACAACACTGAGGACCAGTCATTCGAAATGACTTCTCCATGCATTTTATGCATTGGTAAAAGCACTATGATGAAAAGTGTGATATGTTTTCAGGTATCTCCTATACTAATAGAGCCATATGCTCACCGGTTTGCCACATGATGTAGGCCTATGGACTGAACAAGAAACCACCAAAAATTTTAACCAGTCATCGTTCTCACAACACTGAGGACCAGTCATTCGAAATGACTTCTCCATGCATTTTATGCATTGGTAAAAGCACTATGATGAAAAGTGTGATATGTTTTCAGGTATCTCCTATACTAATAGAGCCACATGCTCACCGGTTTGCCACATGATGTAGGCCTATGGACTGAACAAGAAACCACCAAAAATTTTAACCAGTCATTGTTCTCACAACACTGAGGACCAGTCATTCGAAATGACTTCTCCATGCATTTTATGCATTGGTAAAAGCACTTTGATGAAAAGTGTGATATGTTTTCAGGTATCTCCTATACTAATAGAGCCACATGCTCACCGGTTTGCCACATGATGTAGGCCTATGGACTGAACAAGAAACCACCAAAAATTTTAACCAGTCATCGTTCTCACAACACTGAGGACCAGTCATTCGAAATGACTTCTCCATGCATTTTATGCATTGGTAAAAGCACTATGATGAAAAGTGTGATATGTTTTCAGGTATCTCCTATACTAATAGAGCCACATGCTCACCGGTTTGTCACATGATGTGGGCCTATGGACTGAACAAGAAACCACCAATAATTTTAACCAGTCATCGTTCTCACAACACTGAGGACCAGTCATTCGAAATGACTTCTCCATGCATTTTATGCATTGGTAAAAGCACTATGATGAAAAGTGTGATATGTTTTCAGGTATCTCCTATACTAATAGAGCCACATGCTCACCGGTTTGCCACATGATGTGGGCCTATGGACTGAACAAGAAACCACCAAAAATTTTAACCAGTCATCGTTCTCACAACACTGAGAACCAGTCATTCGAAATGACTTCTCCATGCATTTTATGCATTGGTAAAAGCACTATGATGAAAAGTGTGATATGTTTTCAGGTATCTCCTATACTAATAGAGCCACATGCTCACCGGTTTGCCACATGATGTAGGCCTATGGACTGAACAAGAAACCACCAAAAATTTTAACCAGTCATCGTTCTCACAACACTGAGGACCAGTCATTCAAAATGACTTCTCCATGCATTTTATGCATTGGTAAAAGCACTATGATGAAAAGTGTGATGTTTTCAGGTATCTCCTATACTAATAGAGCCACATGCTCACCGGTTTGTCACATGATGTAGGCCTATGGACTGAACAAGAAACCACCAAAAATTTTAACCAGTCATCGTTCTCACAACACTGAGGACCAGTCATTCGAAATGACTTCTCCATGCATTTTATGCATTGGTAAAAGCACTATGATGAAAAGTGTGATATGTTTTCAGGTATCTCCTATACTAATAGAGCCACATGCTCACCGGTTTGTCACATGATGTAGGCCTATGGACTGAACAAGAAACCACCAAAAATTTTAACCAGTCATCGTTCTCACAACACTGAGGACCAGTCATTCGAAATGACTTCTCCATGCATTTTATGCATTGGTAAAAGCACTATGATGAAAAGTGTGATATGTTTTCAGGTATCTCCTATACTAATAGAGCCATATGCTCACCGGTTTGCCACATGATGTAGGCCTATGGACTGAACAAGAAACCACCAAAAATTTTAACCAGTCATCGTTCTCACAACACTGAGGACCAGTCATTCGAAATGACTTCTCCATGCATTTTATGCATTGGTAAAAGCACTATGATGAAAAGTGTGATATGTTTTCAGGTATCTCCTATACTAATAGAGCCACATGCTCACCGGTTTGCCACATGATGTAGGCCTATGGACTGAACAAGAAACCACCAAAAATTTTAACCAGTCATTGTTCTCACAACACTGAGGACCAGTCATTCGAAATGACTTCTCCATGCATTTTATGCATTGGTAAAAGCACTATGATGAAAAGTGTGATATGTTTTCAGGTATCTCCTATACTAATAGAGCCACATGCTCACCGGTTTGCCACATGATGTAGGCCTATGGACTGAACAAGAAACCACCAAAAATTTTAACCAGTCATCGTTCTCACAACACTGAGGACCAGTCATTCGAAATGACTTCTCCATGCATTTTATGCATTGGTAAAAGCACTATGATGAAAAGTGTGATATGTTTTCAGGTATCTCCTATACTAATAGAGCCACATGCTCACCGGTTTGTCACATGATGTAGGCCTATGGACTGAACAAGAAACCACCAAAAATTTTAACCAGTCATCGTTCTCACAACACTGAGGACCAGTCATTCGAAATGACTTCTCCATGCATTTTATGCATTGGTAAAAGCACTATGATGAAAAGTGTGATATGTTTTCAGGTATCTCCTATACTAATAGAGCCATATGCTCACCGGTTTGCCACATGATGTAGGCCTATGGACTGAACAAGAAACCACCAAAAATTTTAACCAGTCATCGTTCTCACAACACTGAGGACCAGTCATTCGAAATGACTTCTCCATGCATTTTATGCATTGGTAAAAGCACTATGATGAAAAGTGTGATATGTTTTCAGGTATCTCCTATACTAATAGAGCCACATGCTCACCGGTTTGTCACATGATGTAGGCCTATGGACTCAACAAGAAACCACCAAAAATTTTAACCAGTCATCGTTCTCACAACACTGAGGACCAGTCATTCGAAATGACTTCTCCATGCATTTTATGCATTGGTAAAAGCACTATGATGAAAAGTGTGATATGTTTTCAGGTATCTCCTATACTAATAGAGCCATATGCTCACCGGTTTGCCACATGATGTAGGCCTATGGACTGAACAAGAAACCACCAAAAATTTTAACCAGTCATCGTTCTCACAACACTGAGGACCAGTCATTCGAAATGACTTCTCCATGCATTTTATGCATTGGTAAAAGCACTATGATGAAAAGTGTGATATGTTTTCAGGTATCTCCTATACTAATAGAGCCACATGCTCACCGGTTTGCCACATGATGTAGGCCTATGGACTGAACAAGAAACCACCAAAAATTTTAACCAGTCATTGTTCTCACAACACTGAGGACCAGTCATTCGAAATGACTTCTCCATGCATTTTATGCATTGGTAAAAGCACTTTGATGAAAAGTGTGATATGTTTTCAGGTATCTCCTATACTAATAGAGCCACATGCTCACCGGTTTGCCACATGATGTAGGCCTATGGACTGAACAAGAAACCACCAAAAATTTTAACCAGTCATCGTTCTCACAACACTGAGGACCAGTCATTCGAAATGACTTCTCCATGCATTTTATGCATTGGTAAAAGCACTATGATGAAAAGTGTGATATGTTTTCAGGTATCTCCTATACTAATAGAGCCACATGCTCACCGGTTTGTCACATGATGTGGGCCTATGGACTGAACAAGAAACCACCAAAAATTTTAACCAGTCATCGTTCTCACAACACTGAGGACCAGTCATTCGAAATGACTTCTCCATGCATTTTATGCATTGGTAAAAGCACTATGATGAAAAGTGTGATATGTTTTCAGGTATCTCCTATACTAATAGAGCCATATGCTCACCGGTTTGCCACATGATGTAGGCCTATGGACTGAACAAGAAACCACCAAAAATTTTAACCAGTCATCGTTCTCACAACACTGAGGACCAGTCATTCGAAATGACTTCTCCATGCATTTTATGCATTGGTAAAAGCACTATGATGAAAAGTGTGATATGTTTTCAGGTATCTCCTATAATAATAGAGCCACATGCTCACCGGTTTGCCACATGATGTAGGCCTATGGACTGAACAAGAAACCACCAAAAATTTTAACCAGTCATCGTTCTCACAACACTGAGGACCAGTCATTCAAAATGACTTCTCCATGCATTTTATGCATTGGTAAAAGCACTATGATGAAAAGTGTGATATGTTTTCAGGTATCTCCTATACTAATAGAGCCACATGCTCACCGGTTTGCCACATGATGTGGGCCTATGGACTGAACAAGAAACCACCAAAAATTTTAACCAGTCATCGTTCTCACAACACTGAGGACCAGTCATTCGAAATGACTTCTCCATGCATTTTATGCATTGGTAAAAGCACTATGATGAAAAGTGTGATATGTTTTCAGGTATCTCCTATACTAATAGAGCCACATGCTCACCGGTTTGCCACATGATGTAGGCCTATGGACTGAACAAGAAACCACCAAAAATTTTAACCAGTCATCGTTCTCACAACACTGAGGACCAGTCATTCGAAATGACTTCTCCATGCATTTTATGCATTGGTAAAAGCACTATGATGAAAAGTGTGATATGTTTTCAGGTATCTCCTATACTAATAGAGCCACATGCTCACAGGTTTGTCACATGATGTGGGCCTATGGACTGAACAAGAAACCACCAAAAATTTTAACCAGTCATCGTTCTCACAACACTGAGGACCAGTCATTCGAAATGACTTCTCCATGCATTTTATGCATTGGTAAAAGCACTATGATGAAAAGTGTGATATGTTTTCAGGTATCTCCTATACTAATAGAGCCATATGCTCACCGGTTTGCCACATGATGTAGGCCTATGGACTGAACAAGAAACCACCAAAAATTTTAACCAGTCATCGTTCTCACAACACTGAGGACCAGTCATTCGAAATGACTTCTCCATGCATTTTATGCATTGGTAAAAGCACTATGATGAAAAGTGTGATATGTTTTCAGGTATCTCCTATACTAATAGAGCCACATGCTCACCGGTTTGCCACATGATGTAGGCCTATGGACTGAACAAGAAACCACCAAAAATTTTAACCAGTCATCGTTCTCACAACACTGAGGACCAGTCATTCAAAATGACTTCTCCATGCATTTTATGCATTGGTAAAAGCACTATGATGAAAAGTGTGATATGTTTTCAGGTATCTCCTATACTAATAGAGCCACATGCTCACCGGTTTGCCACATGATGTAGGCCTATGGACTGAACAAGAAACCACCAAAAATTTTAACCAGTCATCGTTCTCACAACACTGAGGACCAGTCATTCGAAATGACTTCTCCATGCATTTTATGCATTGGTAAAAGCACTATGATGAAAAGTGTGATATGTTTTCAAGTATCTCCTATACTAATAGAGCCACATGCTCACCGGTTTGCCACATGATGTAGGCCTATGGACTGAACAAGAAACCACCAAAAATTTTAACCAGTCATCGTTCTCACAACACTGAGGACCAGTCATTCAAAATGACTTCTCCATGCATTTTATGCATTGGTAAAAGCACTATGATGAAAAGTGTGATGTTTTCAGGTATCTCCTATACTAATAGAGCCACATGCTCACCGGTTTGTCACATGATGTAGGCCTATGGACTGAACAAGAAACCACCAAAAATTTTAACCAGTCATCGTTCTCACAACACTGAGGACCAGTCATTCGAAATGACTTCTCCATGCATTTTATGCATTGGTAAAAGCACTATGATGAAAAGTGTGATATGTTTTCAGGTATCTCCTATACTAATAGAGCCACATGCTCACCGGTTTGTCACATGATGTAGGCCTATGGACTGAACAAGAAACCACCAAAAATTTTAACCAGTCATCGTTCTCACAACACTGAGGACCAGTCATTCGAAATGACTTCTCCATGCATTTTATGCATTGGTAAAAGCACTATGATGAAAAGTGTGATATGTTTTCAGGTATCTCCTATACTAATAGAGCCATATGCTCACCGGTTTGCCACATGATGTAGGCCTATGGACTGAACAAGAAACCACCAAAAATTTTAACCAGTCATCGTTCTCACAACACTGAGGACCAGTCATTCGAAATGACTTCTCCATGCATTTTATGCATTGGTAAAAGCACTATGATGAAAAGTGTGATATGTTTTCAGGTATCTCCTATACTAATAGAGCCACATGCTCACCGGTTTGCCACATGATGTAGGCCTATGGACTGAACAAGAAACCACCAAAAATTTTAACCAGTCATTGTTCTCACAACACTGAGGACCAGTCATTCGAAATGACTTCTCCATGCATTTTATGCATTGGTAAAAGCACTATGATGAAAAGTGTGATATGTTTTCAGGTATCTCCTATACTAATAGAGCCACATGCTCACCGGTTTGCCACATGATGTAGGCCTATGGACTGAACAAGAAACCACCAAAAATTTTAACCAGTCATCGTTCTCACAACACTGAGGACCAGTCATTCGAAATGACTTCTCCATGCATTTTATGCATTGGTAAAAGCACTATGATGAAAAGTGTGATATGTTTTCAGGTATCTCCTATACTAATAGAGCCACATGCTCACCGGTTTGTCACATGATGTAGGCCTATGGACTGAACAAGAAACCACCAAAAATTTTAACCAGTCATCGTTCTCACAACACTGAGGACCAGTCATTCGAAATGACTTCTCCATGCATTTTATGCATTGGTAAAAGCACTATGATGAAAAGTGTGATATGTTTTCAGGTATCTCCTATACTAATAGAGCCATATGCTCACCGGTTTGCCACATGATGTAGGCCTATGGACTGAACAAGAAACCACCAAAAATTTTAACCAGTCATCGTTCTCACAACACTGAGGACCAGTCATTCGAAATGACTTCTCCATGCATTTTATGCATTGGTAAAAGCACTATGATGAAAAGTGTGATATGTTTTCAGGTATCTCCTATACTAATAGAGCCACATGCTCACCGGTTTGTCACATGATGTAGGCCTATGGACTCAACAAGAAACCACCAAAAATTTTAACCAGTCATCGTTCTCACAACACTGAGGACCAGTCATTCGAAATGACTTCTCCATGCATTTTATGCATTGGTAAAAGCACTATGATGAAAAGTGTGATATGTTTTCAGGTATCTCCTATACTAATAGAGCCATATGCTCACCGGTTTGCCACATGATGTAGGCCTATGGACTGAACAAGAAACCACCAAAAATTTTAACCAGTCATCGTTCTCACAACACTGAGGACCAGTCATTCGAAATGACTTCTCCATGCATTTTATGCATTGGTAAAAGCACTATGATGAAAAGTGTGATATGTTTTCAGGTATCTCCTATACTAATAGAGCCACATGCTCACCGGTTTGCCACATGATGTAGGCCTATGGACTGAACAAGAAACCACCAAAAATTTTAACCAGTCATTGTTCTCACAACACTGAGGACCAGTCATTCGAAATGACTTCTCCATGCATTTTATGCATTGGTAAAAGCACTTTGATGAAAAGTGTGATATGTTTTCAGGTATCTCCTATACTAATAGAGCCACATGCTCACCGGTTTGCCACATGATGTAGGCCTATGGACTGAACAAGAAACCACCAAAAATTTTAACCAGTCATCGTTCTCACAACACTGAGGACCAGTCATTCGAAATGACTTCTCCATGCATTTTATGCATTGGTAAAAGCACTATGATGAAAAGTGTGATATGTTTTCAGGTATCTCCTATACTAATAGAGCCACATGCTCACCGGTTTGTCACATGATGTGGGCCTATGGACTGAACAAGAAACCACCAAAAATTTTAACCAGTCATCGTTCTCACAACACTGAGGACCAGTCATTCGAAATGACTTCTCCATGCATTTTATGCATTGGTAAAAGCACTATGATGAAAAGTGTGATATGTTTTCAGGTATCTCCTATACTAATAGAGCCATATGCTCACCGGTTTGCCACATGATGTAGGCCTATGGACTGAACAAGAAACCACCAAAAATTTTAACCAGTCATCGTTCTCACAACACTGAGGACCAGTCATTCGAAATGACTTCTCCATGCATTTTATGCATTGGTAAAAGCACTATGATGAAAAGTGTGATATGTTTTCAGGTATCTCCTATAATAATAGAGCCACATGCTCACCGGTTTGCCACATGATGTAGGCCTATGGACTGAACAAGAAACCACCAAAAATTTTAACCAGTCATCGTTCTCACAACACTGAGGACCAGTCATTCAAAATGACTTCTCCATGCATTTTATGCATTGGTAAAAGCACTATGATGAAAAGTGTGATATGTTTTCAGGTATCTCCTATACTAATAGAGCCACATGCTCACCGGTTTGCCACATGATGTGGGCCTATGGACTGAACAAGAAACCACCAAAAATTTTAACCAGTCATCGTTCTCACAACACTGAGGACCAGTCATTCGAAATGACTTCTCCATGCATTTTATGCATTGGTAAAAGCACTATGATGAAAAGTGTGATATGTTTTCAGGTATCTCCTATACTAATAGAGCCACATGCTCACCGGTTTGCCACATGATGTAGGCCTATGGACTGAACAAGAAACCACCAAAAATTTTAACCAGTCATCGTTCTCACAACACTGAGGACCAGTCATTCGAAATGACTTCTCCATGCATTTTATGCATTGGTAAAAGCACTATGATGAAAAGTGTGATATGTTTTCAGGTATCTCCTATACTAATAGAGCCACATGCTCACAGGTTTGTCACATGATGTGGGCCTATGGACTGAACAAGAAACCACCAAAAATTTTAACCAGTCATCGTTCTCACAACACTGAGGACCAGTCATTCGAAATGACTTCTCCATGCATTTTATGCATTGGTAAAAGCACTATGATGAAAAGTGTGATATGTTTTCAGGTATCTCCTATACTAATAGAGCCATATGCTCACCGGTTTGCCACATGATGTAGGCCTATGGACTGAACAAGAAACCACCAAAAATTTTAACCAGTCATCGTTCTCACAACACTGAGGACCAGTCATTCGAAATGACTTCTCCATGCATTTTATGCATTGGTAAAAGCACTATGATGAAAAGTGTGATATGTTTTCAGGTATCTCCTATACTAATAGAGCCACATGCTCACCGGTTTGCCACATGATGTAGGCCTATGGACTGAACAAGAAACCACCAAAAATTTTAACCAGTCATCGTTCTCACAACACTGAGGACCAGTCATTCAAAATGACTTCATGCATTTTATGCATTGGTAAAAGCACTATGATGAAAAGTGTGATATGTTTTCAGGTATCTCCTATACTAATAGAGCCACATGCTCACCGGTTTGCCACATGATGTAGGCCTATGGACTGAACAAGAAACCACCAAAAATTTTAACCAGTCATCGTTCTCACAACACTGAGGACCAGTCATTCGAAATGACTTCTCCATGCATTTTATGCATTGGTAAAAGCACTATGATGAAAAGTGTGATATGTTTTCAAGTATCTCCTATACTAATAGAGCCACATGCTCACCGGTTTGCCACATGATGTAGGCCTATGGACTGAACAAGAAACCACCAAAAATTTTAACCAGTCATCGTTCTCACAACACTGAGGACCAGTCATTCAAAATGACTTCTCCATGCATTTTATGCATTGGTAAAAGCACTATGATGAAAAGTGTGATATGTTTTCAGGTATCTCCTATACTAATAGAGCCACATGCTCACCGGTTTGCCACATGATGTAGGCCTATGGACTGAACAAGAAACCACCAAAAATTTTAACCAGTCATCGTTCTCACAACACTGAGGACCAGTCATTCGAAATGACTTCTCCATGCATTTTATGCATTGGTAAAAGCACTATGATGAAAAGTGTGATATGTTTTCAGGTATCTCCTATATTATTAGAGCCACATGCTCACCGGTTTGCCACATGATGTAGGCCTATGGACTGAACAAGAAACCACCAAAAATTTTAACCAGTCATCGTTCTCACAACACTGAGGACCAGTCATTCGAAATGACTTCTCCATGCATTTTATGCATTGGTAAAAGCACTATGATGAAAAGTGTGATATGTTTTCAGGTATCTCCTATACTAATAGAGCCACATGCTCACCGGTTTGCCACATGATGTGGGCCTATGGACTGAACAAGAAACCACCAAAAATTTTAACCAGTCATCGTTCTCACAACACTGAGAACCAGTCATTCGAAATGACTTCTCCATGCATTTTATGCATTGGTAAAAGCACTATGATGAAAAGTGTGATATGTTTTCAGGTATCTCCTATACTAATAGAGCCACATGCTCACTGGATTGCCACATGATGTAGGCCTATGGACTGAACAAGAAACCACCAAAAATTTTAACCAGTCATCGTTCTCACAACACTGAGGACCAGTCATTCGAAATGACTTCTCCATGCATTTTATGCATTGGTAAAAGCACTATGATGAAAAGTGTGATATGTTTTCAGGTATCTCCTATACTAATAGAGCCACATGCTCACCGGTTTGTCACATGATGTAGGCCTATGGACTGAACAAGAAACCACCAAAAATTTTAACCAGTCATCGTTCTCACAACACTGAGGACCAGTCATTCGAAATGACTTCTCCATGCATTTTATGCATTGGTAAAAGCACTATGATGAAAAGTGTGATATGTTTTCAGGTATCTCCTATACTAATAGAGCCATATGCTCACCGGTTTGCCACATGATGTAGGCCTATGGACTGAACAAGAAACCACCAAAAATTTTAACCAGTCATCGTTCTCACAACACTGAGGACCAGTCATTCGAAATGACTTCTCCATGCATTTTATGCATTGGTAAAAGCACTATGATGAAAAGTGTGATATGTTTTCAGGTATCTCCTATACTAATAGAGCCACATGCTCACCGGTTTGCCACATGATGTAGGCCTATGGACTGAACAAGAAACCACCAAAAATTTTAACCAGTCATTGTTCTCACAACACTGAGGACCAGTCATTCGAAATGACTTCTCCATGCATTTTATGCATTGGTAAAAGCACTATGATGAAAAGTGTGATATGTTTTCAGGTATCTCCTATACTAATAGAGCCACATGCTCACCGGTTTGCCACATGATGTAGGCCTATGGACTGAACAAGAAACCACCAAAAATTTTAACCAGTCATCGTTCTCACAACACTGAGGACCAGTCATTCGAAATGACTTCTCCATGCATTTTATGCATTGGTAAAAGCACTATGATGAAAAGTGTGATATGTTTTCAGGTATCTCCTATACTAATAGAGCCACATGCTCACCGGTTTGTCACATGATGTAGGCCTATGGACTGAACAAGAAACCACCAAAAATTTTAACCAGTCATCGTTCTCACAACACTGAGGACCAGTCATTCGAAATGAGTTCTCCATGCATTTTATGCATTGGTAAAAGCACTATGATGAAAAGTGTGATATGTTTTCAGGTATCTCCTATACTAATAGAGCCATATGCTCACCGGTTTGCCACATGATGTAGGCCTATGGACTGAACAAGAAACCACCAAAAATTTTAACCAGTCATCGTTCTCACAACACTGAGGACCAGTCATTCGAAATGACTTCTCCATGCATTTTATGCATTGGTAAAAGCACTATGATGAAAAGTGTGATATGTTTTCAGGTATCTCCTATACTAATAGAGCCACATGCTCACCGGTTTGTCACATGATGTAGGCCTATGGACTGAACAAGAAACCACCAAAAATTTTAACCAGTCATCGTTCTCACAACACTGAGGACCAGTCATTCGAAATGACTTCTCCATGCATTTTATGCATTGGTAAAAGCACTATGATGAAAAGTGTGATATGTTTTCAGGTATCTCCTATACTAATAGAGCCATATGCTCACCGGTTTGCCACATGATGTAGGCCTATGGACTGAACAAGAAACCACCAAAAATTTTAACCAGTCATCGTTCTCACAACACTGAGGACCAGTCATTCGAAATGACTTCTCCATGCATTTTATGCATTGGTAAAAGCACTATGATGAAAAGTGTGATATGTTTTCAGGTATCTCCTATACTAATAGAGCCACATGCTCACCGGTTTGCCACATGATGTAGGCCTATGGACTGAACAAGAAACCACCAAAAATTTTAACCAGTCATTGTTCTCACAACACTGAGGACCAGTCATTCGAAATGACTTCTCCATGCATTTTATGCATTGGTAAAAGCACTATGATGAAAAGTGTGATATGTTTTCAGGTATCTCCTATACTAATAGAGCCACATGCTCACCGGTTTGCCACATGATGTAGGCCTATGGACTGAACAAGAAACCACCAAAAATTTTAACCAGTCATCGTTCTCACAACACTGAGGACCAGTCATTCGAAATGACTTCTCCATGCATTTTATGCATTGGTAAAAGCACTATGATGAAAAGTGTGATATGTTTTCAGGTATCTCCTATACTAATTAGAGCCACATGCTCACCGGTTTGTCACATGATGTGGGCCTATGGACTGAACAAGAAACCACCAAAAATTTTAACCAGTCATCGTTCTCACAACACTGAGGACCAGTCATTCGAAATGACTTCTCCATGCATTTTATGCATTGGTAAAAGCACTATGATGAAAAGTGTGATATGTTTTCAGGTATCTCCTATACTAATAGAGCCATATGCTCACCGGTTTGCCACATGATGTAGGCCTATGGACTGAACAAGAAACCACCAAAAATTTTAACCAGTCATCGTTCTCACAACACTGAGGACCAGTCATTCGAAATGACTTCTCCATGCATTTTATGCATTGGTAAAAGCACTATGATGAAAAGTGTGATATGTTTTCAGGTATCTCCTATACTAATAGAGCCACATGCTCACCGGTTTGCCACATGATGTAGGCCTATGGACTGAACAAGAAACCACCAAAAATTTTAACCAGTCATTGTTCTCACAACACTGAGGACCAGTCATTCGAAATAACTTCTCCATGCATTTTATGCATTGGTAAAAGCACTATGATGAAAAGTGTGATATGTTTTCAGGTATCTCCTATACTAATAGAGCCACATGCTCACCGGTTTGCCACATGATGTAGGCCTATGGACTGAACAAGAAACCACCAAAAATTTTAACCAGTCATCGTTCTCACAACACTGAGGACCAGTCATTCGAAATGACTTCTCCATGCATTTTATGCATTGGTAAAAGCACTATGATGAAAAGTGTGATATGTTTTCAGGTATCTCCTATACTAATTAGAGCCACATGCTCACCGGTTTGTCACATGATGTGGGCCTATGGACTGAACAAGAAACCACCAAAAATTTTAACCAGTCATCGTTCTCACAACACTGAGGACCAGTCATTCGAAATGACTTCTCCATGCATTTTATGCATTGGTAAAAGCACTATGATGAAAAGTGTGATATGTTTTCAGGTATCTCCTATACTAATAGAGCCATATGCTCACCGGTTTGCCACATGATGTAGGCCTATGGACTGAACAAGAAACCACCAAAAATTTTAACCAGTCATCGTTCTCACAACACTGAGGACCAGTCATTCGAAATGACTTCTCCATGCATTTTATGCATTGGTAAAAGCACTATGATGAAAAGTGTGATATGTTTTCAGGTATCTCCTATACTAATAGAGCCATATGCTCACCGGTTTGCCACATGATGTAGGCCTATGGACTGAACAAGAAACCACCAAAAATTTTAACCAGTCATCGTTCTCACAACACTGAGGACCAGTCATTCGAAATGACTTCTCCATGCATTTTATGCATTGGTAAAAGCACTATGATGAAAAGTGTGATATGTTTTCAGGTATCTCCTATACTAATAGAGCCACATGCTCACCGGTTTGCCACATGATGTAGGCCTATGGACTGAACAAGAAACCACCAAAAATTTTAACCAGTCATTGTTCTCACAACACTGAGGACCAGTCATTCGAAATGACTTCTCCATGCATTTTATGCATTGGTAAAAGCACTTTGATGAAAAGTGTGATATGTTTTCAGGTATCTCCTATACTAATAGAGCCACATGCTCACCGGTTTGCCACATGATGTAGGCCTATGGACTGAACAAGAAACCACCAAAAATTTTAACCAGTCATCGTTCTCACAACACTGAGGACCAGTCATTCGAAATGACTTCTCCATGCATTTTATGCATTGGTAAAAGCACTATGATGAAAAGTGTGATATGTTTTCAGGTATCTCCTATACTAATAGAGCCACATGCTCACCGGTTTGTCACATGATGTGGGCCTATGGACTGAACAAGAAACCACCAATAATTTTAACCAGTCATCGTTCTCACAACACTGAGGACCAGTCATTCGAAATGACTTCTCCATGCATTTTATGCATTGGTAAAAGCACTATGATGAAAAGTGTGATATGTTTTCAGGTATCTCCTATACTAATAGAGCCACATGCTCACCGGTTTGCCACATGATGTGGGCCTATGGACTGAACAAGAAACCACCAAAAATTTTAACCAGTCATCGTTCTCACAACACTGAGAACCAGTCATTCGAAATGACTTCTCCATGCATTTTATGCATTGGTAAAAGCACTATGATGAAAAGTGTGATATGTTTTCAGGTATCTCCTATACTAATAGAGCCACATGCTCACCGGTTTGCCACATGATGTAGGCCTATGGACTGAACAAGAAACCACCAAAAATTTTAACCAGTCATCGTTCTCACAACACTGAGGACCAGTCATTCAAAATGACTTCTCCATGCATTTTATGCATTGGTAAAAGCACTATGATGAAAAGTGTGATGTTTTCAGGTATCTCCTATACTAATAGAGCCACATGCTCACCGGTTTGTCACATGATGTAGGCCTATGGACTGAACAAGAAACCACCAAAAATTTTAACCAGTCATCGTTCTCACAACACTGAGGACCAGTCATTCGAAATGACTTCTCCATGCATTTTATGCATTGGTAAAAGCACTATGATGAAAAGTGTGATATGTTTTCAGGTATCTCCTATACTAATAGAGCCACATGCTCACCGGTTTGTCACATGATGTAGGCCTATGGACTGAACAAGAAACCACCAAAAATTTTAACCAGTCATCGTTCTCACAACACTGAGGACCAGTCATTCGAAATGACTTCTCCATGCATTTTATGCATTGGTAAAAGCACTATGATGAAAAGTGTGATATGTTTTCAGGTATCTCCTATACTAATAGAGCCATATGCTCACCGGTTTGCCACATGATGTAGGCCTATGGACTGAACAAGAAACCACCAAAAATTTTAACCAGTCATCGTTCTCACAACACTGAGGACCAGTCATTCGAAATGACTTCTCCATGCATTTTATGCATTGGTAAAAGCACTATGATGAAAAGTGTGATATGTTTTCAGGTATCTCCTATACTAATAGAGCCACATGCTCACCGGTTTGCCACATGATGTAGGCCTATGGACTGAACAAGAAACCACCAAAAATTTTAACCAGTCATTGTTCTCACAACACTGAGGACCAGTCATTCGAAATGACTTCTCCATGCATTTTATGCATTGGTAAAAGCACTATGATGAAAAGTGTGATATGTTTTCAGGTATCTCCTATACTAATAGAGCCACATGCTCACCGGTTTGCCACATGATGTAGGCCTATGGACTGAACAAGAAACCACCAAAAATTTTAACCAGTCATCGTTCTCACAACACTGAGGACCAGTCATTCGAAATGACTTCTCCATGCATTTTATGCATTGGTAAAAGCACTATGATGAAAAGTGTGATATGTTTTCAGGTATCTCCTATACTAATAGAGCCACATGCTCACCGGTTTGTCACATGATGTAGGCCTATGGACTGAACAAGAAACCACCAAAAATTTTAACCAGTCATCGTTCTCACAACACTGAGGACCAGTCATTCGAAATGACTTCTCCATGCATTTTATGCATTGGTAAAAGCACTATGATGAAAAGTGTGATATGTTTTCAGGTATCTCCTATACTAATAGAGCCATATGCTCACCGGTTTGCCACATGATGTAGGCCTATGGACTGAACAAGAAACCACCAAAAATTTTAACCAGTCATCGTTCTCACAACACTGAGGACCAGTCATTCGAAATGACTTCTCCATGCATTTTATGCATTGGTAAAAGCACTATGATGAAAAGTGTGATATGTTTTCAGGTATCTCCTATACTAATAGAGCCACATGCTCACCGGTTTGTCACATGATGTAGGCCTATGGACTCAACAAGAAACCACCAAAAATTTTAACCAGTCATCGTTCTCACAACACTGAGGACCAGTCATTCGAAATGACTTCTCCATGCATTTTATGCATTGGTAAAAGCACTATGATGAAAAGTGTGATATGTTTTCAGGTATCTCCTATACTAATAGAGCCATATGCTCACCGGTTTGCCACATGATGTAGGCCTATGGACTGAACAAGAAACCACCAAAAATTTTAACCAGTCATCGTTCTCACAACACTGAGGACCAGTCATTCGAAATGACTTCTCCATGCATTTTATGCATTGGTAAAAGCACTATGATGAAAAGTGTGATATGTTTTCAGGTATCTCCTATACTAATAGAGCCACATGCTCACCGGTTTGCCACATGATGTAGGCCTATGGACTGAACAAGAAACCACCAAAAATTTTAACCAGTCATTGTTCTCACAACACTGAGGACCAGTCATTCGAAATGACTTCTCCATGCATTTTATGCATTGGTAAAAGCACTTTGATGAAAAGTGTGATATGTTTTCAGGTATCTCCTATACTAATAGAGCCACATGCTCACCGGTTTGCCACATGATGTAGGCCTATGGACTGAACAAGAAACCACCAAAAATTTTAACCAGTCATCGTTCTCACAACACTGAGGACCAGTCATTCGAAATGACTTCTCCATGCATTTTATGCATTGGTAAAAGCACTATGATGAAAAGTGTGATATGTTTTCAGGTATCTCCTATACTAATAGAGCCACATGCTCACCGGTTTGTCACATGATGTGGGCCTATGGACTGAACAAGAAACCACCAAAAATTTTAACCAGTCATCGTTCTCACAACACTGAGGACCAGTCATTCGAAATGACTTCTCCATGCATTTTATGCATTGGTAAAAGCACTATGATGAAAAGTGTGATATGTTTTCAGGTATCTCCTATACTAATAGAGCCATATGCTCACCGGTTTGCCACATGATGTAGGCCTATGGACTGAACAAGAAACCACCAAAAATTTTAACCAGTCATCGTTCTCACAACACTGAGGACCAGTCATTCGAAATGACTTCTCCATGCATTTTATGCATTGGTAAAAGCACTATGATGAAAAGTGTGATATGTTTTCAGGTATCTCCTATAATAATAGAGCCACATGCTCACCGGTTTGCCACATGATGTAGGCCTATGGACTGAACAAGAAACCACCAAAAATTTTAACCAGTCATCGTTCTCACAACACTGAGGACCAGTCATTCAAAATGACTTCTCCATGCATTTTATGCATTGGTAAAAGCACTATGATGAAAAGTGTGATATGTTTTCAGGTATCTCCTATACTAATAGAGCCACATGCTCACCGGTTTGCCACATGATGTGGGCCTATGGACTGAACAAGAAACCACCAAAAATTTTAACCAGTCATCGTTCTCACAACACTGAGGACCAGTCATTCGAAATGACTTCTCCATGCATTTTATGCATTGGTAAAAGCACTATGATGAAAAGTGTGATATGTTTTCAGGTATCTCCTATACTAATAGAGCCACATGCTCACCGGTTTGCCACATGATGTAGGCCTATGGACTGAACAAGAAACCACCAAAAATTTTAACCAGTCATCGTTCTCACAACACTGAGGACCAGTCATTCGAAATGACTTCTCCATGCATTTTATGCATTGGTAAAAGCACTATGATGAAAAGTGTGATATGTTTTCAGGTATCTCCTATACTAATAGAGCCACATGCTCACAGGTTTGTCACATGATGTGGGCCTATGGACTGAACAAGAAACCACCAAAAATTTTAACCAGTCATCGTTCTCACAACACTGAGGACCAGTCATTCGAAATGACTTCTCCATGCATTTTATGCATTGGTAAAAGCACTATGATGAAAAGTGTGATATGTTTTCAGGTATCTCCTATACTAATAGAGCCATATGCTCACCGGTTTGCCACATGATGTAGGCCTATGGACTGAACAAGAAACCACCAAAAATTTTAACCAGTCATCGTTCTCACAACACTGAGGACCAGTCATTCGAAATGACTTCTCCATGCATTTTATGCATTGGTAAAAGCACTATGATGAAAAGTGTGATATGTTTTCAGGTATCTCCTATACTAATAGAGCCACATGCTCACCGGTTTGCCACATGATGTAGGCCTATGGACTGAACAAGAAACCACCAAAAATTTTAACCAGTCATCGTTCTCACAACACTGAGGACCAGTCATTCAAAATGACTTCTCCATGCATTTTATGCATTGGTAAAAGCACTATGATGAAAAGTGTGATATGTTTTCAGGTATCTCCTATACTAATAGAGCCACATGCTCACCGGTTTGCCACATGATGTAGGCCTATGGACTGAACAAGAAACCACCAAAAATTTTAACCAGTCATCGTTCTCACAACACTGAGGACCAGTCATTCGAAATGACTTCTCCATGCATTTTATGCATTGGTAAAAGCACTATGATGAAAAGTGTGATATGTTTTCAAGTATCTCCTATACTAATAGAGCCACATGCTCACCGGTTTGCCACATGATGTAGGCCTATGGACTGAACAAGAAACCACCAAAAATTTTAACCAGTCATCGTTCTCACAACACTGAGGACCAGTCATTCAAAATGACTTCTCCATGCATTTTATGCATTGGTAAAAGCACTATGATGAAAAGTGTGATATGTTTTCAGGTATCTCCTATACTAATAGAGCCACATGCTCACCGGTTTGCCACATGATGTAGGCCTATGGACTGAACAAGAAACCACCAAAAATTTTAACCAGTCATCGTTCTCACAACACTGAGGACCAGTCATTCGAAATGACTTCTCCATGCATTTTATGCATTGGTAAAAGCACTATGATGAAAAGTGTGATATGTTTTCAGGTATCTCCTATATTATTAGAGCCACATGCTCACCGGTTTGCCACATGATGTAGGCCTATGGACTGAACAAGAAACCACCAAAAATTTTAACCAGTCATCGTTCTCACAACACTGAGGACCAGTCATTCGAAATGACTTCTCCATGCATTTTATGCATTGGTAAAAGCACTATGATGAAAAGTGTGATATGTTTTCAGGTATCTCCTATACTAATAGAGCCACATGCTCACCGGTTTGCCACATGATGTGGGCCTATGGACTGAACAAGAAACCACCAAAAATTTTAACCAGTCATCGTTCTCACAACACTGAGAACCAGTCATTCGAAATGACTTCTCCATGCATTTTATGCATTGGTAAAAGCACTATGATGAAAAGTGTGATATGTTTTCAGGTATCTCCTATACTAATAGAGCCACATGCTCACTGGATTGCCACATGATGTAGGCCTATGGACTGAACAAGAAACCACCAAAAATTTTAACCAGTCATCGTTCTCACAACACTGAGGACCAGTCATTCGAAATGACTTCTCCATGCATTTTATGCATTGGTAAAAGCACTATGATGAAAAGTGTGATATGTTTTCAGGTATCTCCTATACTAATAGAGCCACATGCTCACCGGTTTGTCACATGATGTAGGCCTATGGACTGAACAAGAAACCACCAAAAATTTTAACCAGTCATCGTTCTCACAACACTGAGGACCAGTCATTCGAAATGACTTCTCCATGCATTTTATGCATTGGTAAAAGCACTATGATGAAAAGTGTGATATGTTTTCAGGTATCTCCTATACTAATAGAGCCATATGCTCACTGGTTTGCCACATGATGTAGGCCTATGGACTGAACAAGAAACCACCAAAAATTTTAACCAGTCATCGTTCTCACAACACTGAGGACCAGTCATTCGAAATGACTTCTCCATGCATTTTATGCATTGGTAAAAGCACTATGATGAAAAGTGTGATATGTTTTCAGGTATCTCCTATACTAATAGAGCCACATGCTCACCGGTTTGCCACATGATGTAGGCCTATGGACTGAACAAGAAACCACCAAAAATTTTAACCAGTCATTGTTCTCACAACACTGAGGACCAGTCATTCGAAATGACTTCTCCATGCATTTTATGCATTGGTAAAAGCACTATGATGAAAAGTGTGATATGTTTTCAGGTATCTCCTATACTAATAGAGCCACATGCTCACCGGTTTGCCACATGATGTAGGCCTATGGACTGAACAAGAAACCACCAAAAATTTTAACCAGTCATCGTTCTCACAACACTGAGGACCAGTCATTCGAAATGACTTCTCCATGCATTTTATGCATTGGTAAAAGCACTATGATGAAAAGTGTGATATGTTTTCAGGTATCTCCTATACTAATAGAGCCACATGCTCACCGGTTTGTCACATGATGTAGGCCTATGGACTGAACAAGAAACCACCAAAAATTTTAACCAGTCATCGTTCTCACAACACTGAGGACCAGTCATTCGAAATGAGTTCTCCATGCATTTTATGCATTGGTAAAAGCACTATGATGAAAAGTGTGATATGTTTTCAGGTATCTCCTATACTAATAGAGCCATATGCTCACCGGTTTGCCACATGATGTAGGCCTATGGACTGAACAAGAAACCACCAAAAATTTTAACCAGTCATCGTTCTCACAACACTGAGGACCAGTCATTCGAAATGACTTCTCCATGCATTTTATGCATTGGTAAAAGCACTATGATGAAAAGTGTGATATGTTTTCAGGTATCTCCTATACTAATAGAGCCACATGCTCACCGGTTTGTCACATGATGTAGGCCTATGGACTGAACAAGAAACCACCAAAAATTTTAACCAGTCATCGTTCTCACAACACTGAGGACCAGTCATTCGAAATGACTTCTCCATGCATTTTATGCATTGGTAAAAGCACTATGATGAAAAGTGTGATATGTTTTCAGGTATCTCCTATACTAATAGAGCCATATGCTCACCGGTTTGCCACATGATGTAGGCCTATGGACTGAACAAGAAACCACCAAAAATTTTAACCAGTCATCGTTCTCACAACACTGAGGACCAGTCATTCGAAATGACTTCTCCATGCATTTTATGCATTGGTAAAAGCACTATGATGAAAAGTGTGATATGTTTTCAGGTATCTCCTATACTAATAGAGCCACATGCTCACCGGTTTGCCACATGATGTAGGCCTATGGACTGAACAAGAAACCACCAAAAATTTTAACCAGTCATTGTTCTCACAACACTGAGGACCAGTCATTCGAAATGACTTCTCCATGCATTTTATGCATTGGTAAAAGCACTATGATGAAAAGTGTGATATGTTTTCAGGTATCTCCTATACTAATAGAGCCACATGCTCACCGGTTTGCCACATGATGTAGGCCTATGGACTGAACAAGAAACCACCAAAAATTTTAACCAGTCATCGTTCTCACAACACTGAGGACCAGTCATTCGAAATGACTTCTCCATGCATTTTATGCATTGGTAAAAGCACTATGATGAAAAGTGTGATATGTTTTCAGGTATCTCCTATACTAATTAGAGCCACATGCTCACCGGTTTGTCACATGATGTGGGCCTATGGACTGAACAAGAAACCACCAAAAATTTTAACCAGTCATCGTTCTCACAACACTGAGGACCAGTCATTCGAAATGACTTCTCCATGCATTTTATGCATTGGTAAAAGCACTATGATGAAAAGTGTGATATGTTTTCAGGTATCTCCTATACTAATAGAGCCATATGCTCACCGGTTTGCCACATGATGTAGGCCTATGGACTGAACAAGAAACCACCAAAAATTTTAACCAGTCATCGTTCTCACAACACTGAGGACCAGTCATTCGAAATGACTTCTCCATGCATTTTATGCATTGGTAAAAGCACTATGATGAAAAGTGTGATATGTTTTCAGGTATCTCCTATACTAATAGAGCCACATGCTCACCGGTTTGCCACATGATGTAGGCCTATGGACTGAACAAGAAACCACCAAAAATTTTAACCAGTCATCGTTCTCACAACACTGAGGACCAGTCATTCAAAATGACTTCTCCATGCATTTTATGCATTGGTAAAAGCACTATGATGAAAAGTGTGATATGTTTTCAGGTATCTCCTATACTAATAGAGCCACATGCTCACCGGTTTGCCACATGATGTGGGCCTATGGACTGAACAAGAAACCACCAAAAATTTTAACCAGTCATCGTTCTCACAACACTGAGGACCAGTCATTCGAAATGACTTCTCCATGCATTTTATGCATTGGTAAAAGCACTATGATGAAAAGTGTGATATGTTTTCAGGTATCTCCTATACTAATAGAGCCACATGCTCACCGGTTTGCCACATGATGTAGGCCTATGGACTGAACAAGAAACCACCAAAAATTTTAACCAGTCATCGTTCTCACAACACTGAGGACCAGTCATTCGAAATGACTTCTCCATGCATTTTATGCATTGGTAAAAGCACTATGATGAAAAGTGTGATATGTTTTCAGGTATCTCCTATACTAATAGAGCCACATGCTCACAGGTTTGTCACATGATGTGGGCCTATGGACTGAACAAGAAACCACCAAAAATTTTAACCAGTCATCGTTCTCACAACACTGAGGACCAGTCATTCGAAATGACTTCTCCATGCATTTTATGCATTGGTAAAAGCACTATGATGAAAAGTGTGATATGTTTTCAGGTATCTCCTATACTAATAGAGCCATATGCTCACCGGTTTGCCACATGATGTAGGCCTATGGACTGAACAAGAAACCACCAAAAATTTTAACCAGTCATCGTTCTCACAACACTGAGGACCAGTCATTCGAAATGACTTCTCCATGCATTTTATGCATTGGTAAAAGCACTATGATGAAAAGTGTGATATGTTTTCAGGTATCTCCTATACTAATAGAGCCACATGCTCACCGGTTTGCCACATGATGTAGGCCTATGGACTGAACAAGAAACCACCAAAAATTTTAACCAGTCATCGTTCTCACAACACTGAGGACCAGTCATTCAAAATGACTTCTCCATGCATTTTATGCATTGGTAAAAGCACTATGATGAAAAGTGTGATATGTTTTCAGGTATCTCCTATACTAATAGAGCCACATGCTCACCGGTTTGCCACATGATGTAGGCCTATGGACTGAACAAGAAACCACCAAAAATTTTAACCAGTCATCGTTCTCACAACACTGAGGACCAGTCATTCAAAATGACTTCTCCATGCATTTTATGCATTGGTAAAAGCACTATGATGAAAAGTGTGATATGTTTTCAGGTATCTCCTATACTAATAGAGCCACATGCTCACTGGTTTGCCACATGATGTAGGCCTATGGACTGAACAAGAAACCACCAAAAATTTTAACCAGTCATCGTTCTCACAACACTGAGAACCAGTCATTCGAAATGACTTCTCCATGCATTTTATGCATTGGTAAAAGCACTATGATGAAAAGTGTGATATGTTTTCAGGTATCTCCTATACTAATAGAGCCACATGCTCACCGGTTTGCCACATAATGTAGGCCTATGGACTGAACAAGAAACCACCAAAAATTTTAACCAGTCATCGTTCTCACAACACTGAGGACCAGTCATTCGAAATGACTTCTCCATGCATTTTATGCATTGGTAAAAGCACTATGATGAAAAGTGTGATATGTTTTCAGGTATCTCCTATACTAATAGAGCCACATGCTCACCGGTTTGCCACATGATGTAGGCCTATGGACTGAACAAGAAACCACCAAAAATTTTAACCAGTCATCGTTCTCACAACACTGAGGACCAGTCATTCGAAATGACTTCTCCATGCATTTTATGCATTGGTAAAAGCACTATGATGAAAAGTGTGATATGTTTTTAGGTATCTCCTATACTAATAGAGCCACATGCTCACCGGTTTGCCACATGATGTAGGCCTATGGACTGAACAAGAAACCACCAAAAATTTTAACCAGTCATCGTTCTCACAACACTGAGGACCAGTCATTCGAAATGACTTCTCCATGCATTTTATGCATTGGTAAAAGCACTATGATGAAAAGTGTGATATGTTTTCAGGTATCTCCTATACTAATAGAGCCACATGCTCACCGGTTTGCCACATGATGTAGGCCTATGGACTGAACAAGAAACCACCAAAAATTTTAACCAGTCATCGTTCTCACAACACTGAGGACCAGTCATTCGAAATGACTTCTCCATGCATTTTATGCATTGGTAAAAGCACTATGATGAAAAGTGTAATATGTTTTCAGGTATCTCCTATACTAATAGAGCCACATGCTCACCGGTTTGCCACATGATGTAGGCCTATGGACTGAACAAGAAACCACCAAAAATTTTAACCAGTCATCGTTCTCACAACACTGAGGACCAGTCATTCGAAATGACTTCTCCATGCATTTTATGCATTGGTAAAAGCACTATGATGAAAAGTGTGATATGTTTTCAGGTATCTCCTATACTAATAGAGCCACATGCTCACCGGTTTGCCACATGATGTAGGCCTATGGACTGAACAAGAAACCACCAAAAATTTTAACCAGTCATCGTTCTCACAACACTGAGGACCAGTCATTCGAAATGACTTCTCCATGCATTTTATGCATTGGTAAAAGCACTATGATGAAAAGTGTGATATGTTTTCAGGTATCTCCTATACTAATAGAGCCACATGCTCACCGGTTTGCCACATGATGTAGGCCTATGGACTGAACAAGAAACCACCAAAAATTTTAACCAGTCATCGTCCTAACAACACTGAGGACCAGTCATTCGAAATGACTTCTCCATGCATTTTATGCATTGGTAAAAGCACTATGATGAAAAGTGTGATATGTTTTCAGGTATCTCCTATACTAATAGAGCCACATGCTCACCGGTTTGCCACATGATGTAGGCCTATGGACTGAACAAGAAACCACCAAAAATTTTAACCAGTCATCGTTCTCACAACACTGAGGACCAGTCATTCGAAATGACTTCTCCATGCATTTTATGCATTGGTAAAAGCACTATGATGAAAAGTGTGATATGTTTTCAGGTATCTCCTATACTAATAGAGCCACATGCTCACCGGTTTGTCACATGATGTGGGCCTATGGACTGAACAAGAAACCACCAAAAATTTTAACCAGTCATCGTTCTCACAACACTGAGGACCAGTCATTCGAAATGACTTCTCCATGCATTTTATGCATTGGTAAAAGCACTATGATGAAAAGTGTGATATGTTTTCAGGTATCTCCTATACTAATAGAGCCATATGCTCACCGGTTTGCCACATGATGTAGGCCTATGGACTGAACAAGAAACCACCAAAAATTTTAACCAGTCATCGTTCTCACAACACTGAGGACCAGTCATTCGAAATGACTTCTCCATGCATTTTATGCATTGGTAAAAGCACTATGATGAAAAGTGTGATATGTTTTCAGGTATCTCCTATACTAATAGAGCCACATGCTCACCGGTTTGCCACATGATGTAGGCCTATGGACTGAACAAGAAACCACCAAAAATTTTAACCAGTCATCGTTCTCACAACACTGAGGACCAGTCATTCGAAATGACTTCTCCATGCATTTTATGCATTGGTAAAAGCACTATGATGAAAAGTGTGATATGTTTTCAGGTATCTCCTATACTAATAGAGCCACATGCTCACCGGTTTGCCACATGATGTAGGCCTATGGACTGAACAAGAAACCACCAAAAATTTTAACCAGTCATCGTTCTCACAACACTGAGGACCAGTCATTCAAAATGACTTCTCCATGCATTTTATGCATTGGTAAAAGCACTATGATGAAAAGTGTGATATGTTTTCAGGTATCTCCTATACTAATAGAGCCACATGCTCACTGGTTTGCCACATGATGTAGGCCTATGGACTGAACAAGAAACCACCAAAAATTTTAACTAGTCATCGTTCTCACAACACTGAGGACCAGTCATTCGAAATGACTTCTCCATGCATTTTATGCATTGGTAAAAGCACTATGATGAAAAGTGTGATATGTTTTCAGGTATCTCCTATACTAATAGAGCCACATGCTCACCGGTTTGCCACATGATGTAGGCCTATGGACTGAACAAGAAACCACCAAAAATTTTAACCAGTCATCGTTCTCACAACACTGAGGACCAGTCATTCGAAATGACTTCTCCATGCATTTTATGCATTGGTAAAAGCACTATGATGAAAAGTGTGATATGTTTTCAGGTATCTCCTATACTAATAGAGCCACATGCTCACCGGTTTGCCACATGATGTAGGCCTATGGACTGAACAAGAAACCACCAAAAATTTTAACCAGTCATCGTTCTCACAACACTGAGGACCAGTCATTCGAAATGACTTCTCCATGCATTTTATGCATTGGTAAAAGCACTATGATGAAAAGTGTGATATGTTTTCAGGTATCTCCTATACTAATAGAGCCACATGCTCACCGGTTTGTCACATGATGTAGGCCTATGGACTGAACAAGAAACCACCAAAAATTTTAACCAGTCATCGTTCTCACAACACTGAGGACCAGTCATTCGAAATGAGTTCTCCATGCATTTTATGCATTGGTAAAAGCACTATGATGAAAAGTGTGATATGTTTTCAGGTATCTCCTATACTAATAGAGCCATATGCTCACCGGTTTGCCACATGATGTAGGCCTATGGACTGAACAAGAAACCACCAAAAATTTTAACCAGTCATCGTTCTCACAACACTGAGGACCAGTCATTCGAAATGACTTCTCCATGCATTTTATGCATTGGTAAAAGCACTATGATGAAAAGTGTGATATGTTTTCAGGTATCTCCTATACTAATAGAGCCACATGCTCACCGGTTTGTCACATGATGTAGGCCTATGGACTGAACAAGAAACCACCAAAAATTTTAACCAGTCATCGTTCTCACAACACTGAGGACCAGTCATTCGAAATGACTTCTCCATGCATTTTATGCATTGGTAAAAGCACTATGATGAAAAGTGTGATATGTTTTCAGGTATCTCCTATACTAATAGAGCCATATGCTCACCGGTTTGCCACATGATGTAGGCCTATGGACTGAACAAGAAACCACCAAAAATTTTAACCAGTCATCGTTCTCACAACACTGAGGACCAGTCATTCGAAATGACTTCTCCATGCATTTTATGCATTGGTAAAAGCACTATGATGAAAAGTGTGATATGTTTTCAGGTATCTCCTATACTAATAGAGCCACATGCTCACCGGTTTGTCACATGATGTGGGCCTATGGACTGAACAAGAAACCACCAAAAATTTTAACCAGTCATCGTTCTCACAACACTGAGGACCAGTCATTCGAAATGACTTCTCCATGCATTTTATGCATTGGTAAAAGCACTATGATGAAAAGTGTGATATGTTTTCAGGTATCTCCTATACTAATAGAGCCATATGCTCACCGGTTTGCCACATGATGTAGGCCTATGGACTGAACAAGAAACCACCAAAAATTTTAACCAGTCATCGTTCTCACAACACTGAGGACCAGTCATTCGAAATGACTTCTCCATGCATTTTATGCATTGGTAAAAGCACTATGATGAAAAGTGTGATATGTTTTCAGGTATCTCCTATACTAATAGAGCCACATGCTCACCGGTTTGCCACATGATGTAGGCCTATGGACTGAACAAGAAACCACCAAAAATTTTAACCAGTCATCGTTCTCACAACACTGAGGACCAGTCATTCGAAATGACTTCTCCATGCATTTTATGCATTGGTAAAAGCACTATGATGAAAAGTGTGATATGTTTTCAGGTATCTCCTATACTAATAGAGCCACATGCTCACCGGTTTGCCACATGATGTAGGCCTATGGACTGAACAAGAAACCACCAAAAATTTTAACCAGTCATCGTTCTCACAACACTGAGGACCAGTCATTCAAAATGACTTCTCCATGCATTTTATGCATTGGTAAAAGCACTATGATGAAAAGTGTGATATGTTTTCAGGTATCTCCTATACTAATAGAGCCACATGCTCACTGGTTTGCCACATGATGTAGGCCTATGGACTGAACAAGAAACCACCAAAAATTTTAACTAGTCATCGTTCTCACAACACTGAGGACCAGTCATTCGAAATGACTTCTCCATGCATTTTATGCATTGGTAAAAGCACTATGATGAAAAGTGTGATATGTTTTCAGGTATCTCCTATACTAATAGAGCCACATGCTCACCGGTTTGCCACATGATGTAGGCCTATGGACTGAACAAGAAACCACCAAAAATTTTAACCAGTCATCGTTCTCACAACACTGAGGACCAGTCATTCGAAATGACTTCTCCATGCATTTTATGCATTGGTAAAAGCACTATGATGAAAAGTGTGATATGTTTTCAGGTATCTCCTATACTAATAGAGCCACATGCTCACCGGTTTGCCACATGATGTAGGCCTATGGACTGAACAAGAAACCACCAAAAATTTTAACCAGTCATCGTTCTCACAACACTGAGGACCAGTCATTCGAAATGACTTCTCCATGCATTTTATGCATTGGTAAAAGCACTATGATGAAAAGTGTGATATGTTTTCAGGTATCTCCTATACTAATAGAGCCACATGCTCACCGGTTTGTCACATGATGTAGGCCTATGGACTGAACAAGAAACCACCAAAAATTTTAACCAGTCATCGTTCTCACAACACTGAGGACCAGTCATTCGAAATGAGTTCTCCATGCATTTTATGCATTGGTAAAAGCACTATGATGAAAAGTGTGATATGTTTTCAGGTATCTCCTATACTAATAGAGCCATATGCTCACCGGTTTGCCACATGATGTAGGCCTATGGACTGAACAAGAAACCACCAAAAATTTTAACCAGTCATCGTTCTCACAACACTGAGGACCAGTCATTCGAAATGACTTCTCCATGCATTTTATGCATTGGTAAAAGCACTATGATGAAAAGTGTGATATGTTTTCAGGTATCTCCTATACTAATAGAGCCACATGCTCACCGGTTTGTCACATGATGTAGGCCTATGGACTGAACAAGAAACCACCAAAAATTTTAACCAGTCATCGTTCTCACAACACTGAGGACCAGTCATTCGAAATGACTTCTCCATGCATTTTATGCATTGGTAAAAGCACTATGATGAAAAGTGTGATATGTTTTCAGGTATCTCCTATACTAATAGAGCCATATGCTCACCGGTTTGCCACATGATGTAGGCCTATGGACTGAACAAGAAACCACCAAAAATTTTAACCAGTCATCGTTCTCACAACACTGAGGACCAGTCATTCGAAATGACTTCTCCATGCATTTTATGCATTGGTAAAAGCACTATGATGAAAAGTGTGATATGTTTTCAGGTATCTCCTATACTAATAGAGCCACATGCTCACCGGTTTGCCACATGATGTAGGCCTATGGACTGAACAAGAAACCACCAAAAATTTTAACCAGTCATTGTTCTCACAACACTGAGGACCAGTCATTCGAAATGACTTCTCCATGCATTTTATGCATTGGTAAAAGCACTATGATGAAAAGTGTGATATGTTTTCAGGTATCTCCTATACTAATAGAGCCACATGCTCACCGGTTTGCCACATGATGTAGGCCTATGGACTGAACAAGAAACCACCAAAAATTTTAACCAGTCATCGTTCTCACAACACTGAGGACCAGTCATTCGAAATGACTTCTCCATGCATTTTATGCATTGGTAAAAGCACTATGATGAAAAGTGTGATATGTTTTCAGGTATCTCCTATACTAATAGAGCCACATGCTCACCGGTTTGTCACATGATGTGGGCCTATGGACTGAACAAGAAACCACCAAAAATTTTAACCAGTCATCGTTCTCACAACACTGAGGACCAGTCATTCGAAATGACTTCTCCATGCATTTTATGCATTGGTAAAAGCACTATGATGAAAAGTGTGATATGTTTTCAGGTATCTCCTATACTAATAGAGCCATATGCTCACCGGTTTGCCACATGATGTAGGCCTATGGACTGAACAAGAAACCACCAAAAATTTTAACCAGTCATCGTTCTCACAACACTGAGGACCAGTCATTCGAAATGACTTCTCCATGCATTTTATGCATTGGTAAAAGCACTATGATGAAAAGTGTGATATGTTTTCAGGTATCTCCTATACTAATAGAGCCACATGCTCACCGGTTTGCCACATGATGTAGGCCTATGGACTGAACAAGAAACCACCAAAAATTTTAACCAGTCATCGTTCTCACAACACTGAGGACCAGTCATTCAAAATGACTTCTCCATGCATTTTATGCATTGGTAAAAGCACTATGATGAAAAGTGTGATATGTTTTCAGGTATCTCCTATACTAATAGAGCCACATGCTCACCGGTTTGCCACATAATGTGGGCCTATGGACTGAACAAGAAACCACCAAAAATTTTAACCAGTCATCGTTCTCACAACACTGAGGACCAGTCATTCGAAATGACTTCTCCATGCATTTTATGCATTGGTAAAAGCACTATGATGAAAAGTGTGATATGTTTTCAGGTATCTCCTATACTAATAGAGCCACATGCTCACCGGTTTGCCACATGATGTAGGCCTATGGACTGAACAAGAAACCACCAAAAATTTTAACCAGTCATCGTTCTCACAACACTGAGGACCAGTCATTCGAAATGACTTCTCCATGCATTTTATGCATTGGTAAAAGCACTATGATGAAAAGTGTGATATGTTTTCAGGTATCTCCTATACTAATAGAGCCACATGCTCACAGGTTTGTCACATGATGTGGGCCTATGGACTGAACAAGAAACCACCAAAAATTTTAACCAGTCATCGTTCTCACAACACTGAGGACCAGTCATTCGAAATGACTTCTCCATGCATTTTATGCATTGGTAAAAGCACTATGATGAAAAGTGTGATATGTTTTCAGGTATCTCCTATACTAATAGAGCCATATGCTCACCGGTTTGCCACATGATGTAGGCCTATGGACTGAACAAGAAACCACCAAAAATTTTAACCAGTCATCGTTCTCACAACACTGAGGACCAGTCATTCGAAATGACTTCTCCATGCATTTTATGCATTGGTAAAAGCACTATGATGAAAAGTGTGATATGTTTTCAGGTATCTCCTATACTAATAGAGCCACATGCTCACCGGTTTGCCACATGATGTAGGCCTATGGACTGAACAAGAAACCACCAAAAATTTTAACCAGTCATCGTTCTCACAACACTGAGGACCAGTCATTCAAAATGACTTCTCCATGCATTTTATGCATTGGTAAAAGCACTATGATGAAAAGTGTGATATGTTTTCAGGTATCTCCTATACTAATAGAGCCACATGCTCACCGGTTTGTCACATGATGTAGGCCTATGGACTGAACAAGAAACCACCAAAAATTTTAACCAGTCATCGTTCTCACAACACTGAGGACCAGTCATTCGAAATGAGTTCTCCATGCATTTTATGCATTGGTAAAAGCACTATGATGAAAAGTGTGATATGTTTTCAGGTATCTCCTATACTAATAGAGCCATATGCTCACCGGTTTGCCACATGATGTAGGCCTATGGACTGAACAAGAAACCACCAAAAATTTTAACCAGTCATCGTTCTCACAACACTGAGGACCAGTCATTCGAAATGACTTCTCCATGCATTTTATGCATTGGTAAAAGCACTATGATGAAAAGTGTGATATGTTTTCAGGTATCTCCTATACTAATAGAGCCACATGCTCACCGGTTTGTCACATGATGTAGGCCTATGGACTGAACAAGAAACCACCAAAAATTTTAACCAGTCATCGTTCTCACAACACTGAGGACCAGTCATTCGAAATGACTTCTCCATGCATTTTATGCATTGGTAAAAGCACTATGATGAAAAGTGTGATATGTTTTCAGGTATCTCCTATACTAATAGAGCCATATGCTCACCGGTTTGCCACATGATGTAGGCCTATGGACTGAACAAGAAACCACCAAAAATTTTAACCAGTCATCGTTCTCACAACACTGAGGACCAGTCATTCGAAATGACTTCTCCATGCATTTTATGCATTGGTAAAAGCACTATGATGAAAAGTGTGATATGTTTTCAGGTATCTCCTATACTAATAGAGCCACATGCTCACCGGTTTGCCACATGATGTAGGCCTATGGACTGAACAAGAAACCACCAAAAATTTTAACCAGTCATTGTTCTCACAACACTGAGGACCAGTCATTCGAAATGACTTCTCCATGCATTTTATGCATTGGTAAAAGCACTATGATGAAAAGTGTGATATGTTTTCAGGTATCTCCTATACTAATAGAGCCACATGCTCACCGGTTTGCCACATGATGTAGGCCTATGGACTGAACAAGAAACCACCAAAAATTTTAACCAGTCATCGTTCTCACAACACTGAGGACCAGTCATTCGAAATGACTTCTCCATGCATTTTATGCATTGGTAAAAGCACTATGATGAAAAGTGTGATATGTTTTCAGGTATCTCCTATACTAATAGAGCCACATGCTCACCGGTTTGTCACATGATGTGGGCCTATGGACTGAACAAGAAACCACCAAAAATTTTAACCAGTCATCGTTCTCACAACACTGAGGACCAGTCATTCGAAATGACTTCTCCATGCATTTTATGCATTGGTAAAAGCACTATGATGAAAAGTGTGATATGTTTTCAGGTATCTCCTATACTAATAGAGCCATATGCTCACCGGTTTGCCACATGATGTAGGCCTATGGACTGAACAAGAAACCACCAAAAATTTTAACCAGTCATCGTTCTCACAACACTGAGGACCAGTCATTCGAAATGACTTCTCCATGCATTTTATGCATTGGTAAAAGCACTATG
Source organism: Ranitomeya imitator (assembly GCF_032444005.1). Taxonomy (NCBI): domain Eukaryota; kingdom Metazoa; phylum Chordata; class Amphibia; order Anura; family Dendrobatidae; genus Ranitomeya; species Ranitomeya imitator. The sequence goes on along the minus strand of NW_027193543.1, from coordinate 57,703 downwards.
ATGAAAAGTGTGATATGTTTTCAGGTATCTCCTATACTAATAGAGCCACATGCTCACCGGTTTGCCACATGATGTAGGCCTATGGACTGAACAAGAAACCACCAAAAATTTTAACCAGTCATCGTTCTCACAACACTGAGGACCAGTCATTCAAAATGACTTCTCCATGCATTTTATGCATTGGTAAAAGCACTATGATGAAAAGTGTGATATGTTTTCAGGTATCTCCTATACTAATAGAGCCACATGCTCACCGGTTTGCCACATGATGTGGGCCTATGGACTGAACAAGAAACCACCAAAAATTTTAACCAGTCATCGTTCTCACAACACTGAGGACCAGTCATTCGAAATGACTTCTCCATGCATTTTATGCATTGGTAAAAGCACTATGATGAAAAGTGTGATATGTTTTCAGGTATCTCCTATACTAATAGAGCCACATGCTCACCGGTTTGCCACATGATGTAGGCCTATGGACTGAACAAGAAACCACCAAAAATTTTAACCAGTCATCGTTCTCACAACACTGAGGACCAGTCATTCAAAATGACTTCTCCATGCATTTTATGCATTGGTAAAAGCACTATGATGAAAAGTGTGATATGTTTTCAGGTATCTCCTATACTAATAGAGCCACATGCTCACCGGTTTGCCACATGATGTAGGCCTATGGACTGAACAAGAAACCACCAAAAATTTTAACCAGTCATCGTTCTCACAACACTGAGGACCAGTCATTCAAAATGACTTCTCCATGCATTTTATGCATTGGTAAAAGCACTATGATGAAAAGTGTGATATGTTTTCAGGTATCTCCTATACTAATAGAGCCACATGCTCACCGGTTTGCCACATGATGTAGGCCTATGGACTGAACAAGAAACCACCAAAAATTTTAACCAGTCATCGTTCTCACAACACTGAGGACCAGTCATTCAAAATGACTTCTCCATGCATTTTATGCATTGGTAAAAGCACTATGATGAAAAGTGTGATATGTTTTCAGGTATCTCCTATACTAATAGAGCCACATGCTCACCGGTTTGTCACATGATGTAGGCCTATGGACTGAACAAGAAACCACCAAAAATTTTAACCAGTCATCGTTCTCACAACACTGAGGACCAGTCATTCGAAATGAGTTCTCCATGCATTTTATGCATTGGTAAAAGCACTATGATGAAAAGTGTGATATGTTTTCAGGTATCTCCTATACTAATAGAGCCATATGCTCACCGGTTTGCCACATGATGTAGGCCTATGGACTGAACAAGAAACCACCAAAAATTTTAACCAGTCATCGTTCTCACAACACTGAGGACCAGTCATTCGAAATGACTTCTCCATGCATTTTATGCATTGGTAAAAGCACTATGATGAAAAGTGTGATATGTTTTCAGGTATCTCCTATACTAATAGAGCCATATGCTCACCGGTTTGCCACATGATGTGGGCCTATGGACTGAACAAGAAACCACCAAAAATTTTAACCAGTCATCGTTCTCACAACACTGAGGACCAGTCATTCGAAATGACTTCTCCATGCATTTTATGCATTGGTAAAAGCACTATGATGAAAAGTGTGATATGTTTTCAGGTATCTCCTATACTAATAGAGCCACATGCTCACCGGTTTGCCACATGATGTAGGCCTATGGACTGAACAAGAAACCACCAAAAATTTTAACCAGTCATCGTTCTCACAACACTGAGGACCAGTCATTCAAAATGACTTCTCCATGCATTTTATGCATTGGTAAAAGCACTATGATGAAAAGTGTGATATGTTTTCAGGTATCTCCTATACTAATAGAGCCACATGCTCACCGGTTTGCCACATGATGTAGGCCTATGGACTGAACAAGAAACCACCAAAAATTTTAACCAGTCATCGTTCTCACAACACTGAGGACCAGTCATTCAAAATGACTTCTCCATGCATTTTATGCATTGGTAAAAGCACTATGATGAAAAGTGTGATATGTTTTCAGGTATCTCCTATACTAATAGAGCCACATGCTCACCGGTTTGCCACATGATGTAGGCCTATGGACTGAACAAGAAACCACCAAAAATTTTAACCAGTCATCGTTCTCACAACACTGAGGACCAGTCATTCAAAATGACTTCTCCATGCATTTTATGCATTGGTAAAAGCACTATGATGAAAAGTGTGATATGTTTTCAGGTATCTCCTATACTAATAGAGCCACATGCTCACCGGTTTGTCACATGATGTAGGCCTATGGACTGAACAAGAAACCACCAAAAATTTTAACCAGTCATCGTTCTCACAACACTGAGGACCAGTCATTCGAAATGAGTTCTCCATGCATTTTATGCATTGGTAAAAGCACTATGATGAAAAGTGTGATATGTTTTCAGGTATCTCCTATACTAATAGAGCCATATGCTCACCGGTTTGCCACATGATGTAGGCCTATGGACTGAACAAGAAACCACCAAAAATTTTAACCAGTCATCGTTCTCACAACACTGAGGACCAGTCATTCGAAATGACTTCTCCATGCATTTTATGCATTGGTAAAAGCACTATGATGAAAAGTGTGATATGTTTTCAGGTATCTCCTATACTAATAGAGCCACATGCTCACCGGTTTGTCACATGATGTAGGCCTATGGACTGAACAAGAAACCACCAAAAATTTTAACCAGTCATCGTTCTCACAACACTGAGGACCAGTCATTCGAAATGACTTCTCCATGCATTTTATGCATTGGTAAAAGCACTATGATGAAAAGTGTGATATGTTTTCAGGTATCTCCTATACTAATAGAGCCATATGCTCACCGGTTTGCCACATGATGTAGGCCTATGGACTGAACAAGAAACCACCAAAAATTTTAACCAGTCATCGTTCTCACAACACTGAGGACCAGTCATTCGAAATGACTTCTCCATGCATTTTATGCATTGGTAAAAGCACTATGATGAAAAGTGTGATATGTTTTCAGGTATCTCCTATACTAATAGAGCCACATGCTCACCGGTTTGCCACATGATGTAGGCCTATGGACTGAACAAGAAACCACCAAAAATTTTAACCAGTCATTGTTCTCACAACACTGAGGACCAGTCATTCGAAATGACTTCTCCATGCATTTTATGCATTGGTAAAAGCACTATGATGAAAAGTGTGATATGTTTTCAGGTATCTCCTATACTAATAGAGCCACATGCTCACCGGTTTGCCACATGATGTAGGCCTATGGACTGAACAAGAAACCACCAAAAATTTTAACCAGTCATCGTTCTCACAACACTGAGGACCAGTCATTCGAAATGACTTCTCCATGCATTTTATGCATTGGTAAAAGCACTATGATGAAAAGTGTGATATGTTTTCAGGTATCTCCTATACTAATAGAGCCACATGCTCACCGGTTTGTCACATGATGTGGGCCTATGGACTGAACAAGAAACCACCAAAAATTTTAACCAGTCATCGTTCTCACAACACTGAGGACCAGTCATTCGAAATGACTTCTCCATGCATTTTATGCATTGGTAAAAGCACTATGATGAAAAGTGTGATATGTTTTCAGGTATCTCCTATACTAATAGAGCCATATGCTCACCGGTTTGCCACATGATGTAGGCCTATGGACTGAACAAGAAACCACCAAAAATTTTAACCAGTCATCGTTCTCACAACACTGAGGACCAGTCATTCGAAATGACTTCTCCATGCATTTTATGCATTGGTAAAAGCACTATGATGAAAAGTGTGATATGTTTTCAGGTATCTCCTATACTAATAGAGCCACATGCTCACCGGTTTGCCACATGATGTAGGCCTATGGACTGAACAAGAAACCACCAAAAATTTTAACCAGTCATCGTTCTCACAACACTGAGGACCAGTCATTCAAAATGACTTCTCCATGCATTTTATGCATTGGTAAAAGCACTATGATGAAAAGTGTGATATGTTTTCAGGTATCTCCTATACTAATAGAGCCACATGCTCACCGGTTTGCCACATGATGTGGGCCTATGGACTGAACAAGAAACCACCAAAAATTTTAACCAGTCATCGTTCTCACAACACTGAGGACCAGTCATTCGAAATGACTTCTCCATGCATTTTATGCATTGGTAAAAGCACTATGATGAAAAGTGTGATATGTTTTCAGGTATCTCCTATACTAATAGAGCCACATGCTCACCGGTTTGCCACATGATGTAGGCCTATGGACTGAACAAGAAACCACCAAAAATTTTAACCAGTCATCGTTCTCACAACACTGAGGACCAGTCATTCAAAATGACTTCTCCATGCATTTTATGCATTGGTAAAAGCACTATGATGAAAAGTGTGATATGTTTTCAGGTATCTCCTATACTAATAGAGCCACATGCTCACCGGTTTGCCACATGATGTAGGCCTATGGACTGAACAAGAAACCACCAAAAATTTTAACCAGTCATCGTTCTCACAACACTGAGGACCAGTCATTCAAAATGACTTCTCCATGCATTTTATGCATTGGTAAAAGCACTATGATGAAAAGTGTGATATGTTTTCAGGTATCTCCTATACTAATAGAGCCACATGCTCACTGGTTTGCCACATGATGTAGGCCTATGGACTGAACAAGAAACCACCAAAAATTTTAACCAGTCATCGTTCTCACAACACTGAGAACCAGTCATTCGAAATGACTTCTCCATGCATTTTATGCATTGGTAAAAGCACTATGATGAAAAGTGTGATATGTTTTCAGGTATCTCCTATACTAATAGAGCCACATGCTCACCGGTTTGCCACATGATGTAGGCCTATGGACTGAACAAGAAACCACCAAAAATTTTAACCAGTCATCGTTCTCACAACACTGAGGACCAGTCATTCGAAATGACTTCTCCATGCATTTTATGCATTGGTAAAAGCACTATGATGAAAAGTGTGATATGTTTTCAGGTATCTCCTATACTAATAGAGCCACATGCTCACCGGTTTGCCACATGATGTAGGCCTATGGACTGAACAAGAAACCACCAAAAATTTTAACCAGTCATCGTTCTCACAACACTGAGGACCAGTCATTCGAAATGACTTCTCCATGCATTTTATGCATTGGTAAAAGCACTATGATGAAAAGTGTGATATGTTTTTAGGTATCTCCTATACTAATAGAGCCACATGCTCACCGGTTTGCCACATGATGTAGGCCTATGGACTGAACAAGAAACCACCAAAAATTTTAACCAGTCATCGTTCTCACAACACTGAGGACCAGTCATTCGAAATGACTTCTCCATGCATTTTATGCATTGGTAAAAGCACTATGATGAAAAGTGTGATATGTTTTCAGGTATCTCCTATACTAATAGAGCCACATGCTCACCGGTTTGCCACATGATGTAGGCCTATGGACTGAACAAGAAACCACCAAAAATTTTAACCAGTCATCGTTCTCACAACACTGAGGACCAGTCATTCAAAATGACTTCTCCATGCATTTTATGCATTGGTAAAAGCACTATGATGAAAAGTGTGATATGTTTTCAGGTATCTCCTATACTAATAGAGCCACATGCTCACTGGTTTGCCACATGATGTAGGCCTATGGACTGAACAAGAAACCACCAAAAATTTTAACCAGTCATCGTTCTCACAACACTGAGGACCAGTCATTCGAAATGACTTCTCCATGCATTTTATGCATTGGTAAAAGCACTATGATGAAAAGTGTGATATGTTTTCAGGTATCTCCTATACTAATAGAGCCACATGCTCACCGGTTTGCCACATGATGTAGGCCTATGGACTGAACAAGAAACCACCAAAAATTTTAACCAGTCATCGTTCTCACAACACTGAGGACCAGTCATTCGAAATGACTTCTCCATGCATTTTATGCATTGGTAAAAGCACTATGATGAAAAGTGTGATATGTTTTCAGGTATCTCCTATACTAATAGAGCCACATGCTCACCGGTTTGCCACATGATGTAGGCCTATGAACTGAACAAGAAACCACCAAAAATTTTAACCAGTCATCGTTCTCACAACACTGAGGACCAGTCATTCGAAATGACTTCTCTATGCATTTTATGCATTGGTAAAAGCACTATGATGAAAAGTGTGATATGTTTTCAGGTATCTCCTATACTAATAGAGCCACATGCTCACCGGTTTGCCACATGATGTAGGCCTATGGACTGAACAAGAAACCACCAAAAATTTTAACCAGTCATCGTTCTCACAACACTGAGGACCAGTCATTCGAAATGACTTCTCCATGCATTTTATGCATTGGTAAAAGCACTATGATGAAAAGTGTGATATGTTTTCAGGTATCTCCTATACTAATAGAGCCACATGCTCACTGGTTTGCCACATGATGTAGGCCTATGGACTGAACAAGAAACCACCAAAAATTTTAACCAGTCATCGTTCTCACAACACTGAGGACCAGTCATTCGAAATGACTTCTCCATGCATTTTATGCATTGGTAAAAGCACTATGATGAAAAGTGTGATATGTTTTCAGGTATCTCCTATACTAATAGAGCCACATGCTCACCGGTTTGCCATATGATGTAGGCCTATGGACTGAACAAGAAACCACCAAAAATTTTAACCAGTCATCGTTCTCACAACACTGAGGACCAGTCATTCGAAATGACTTCTCCATGCATTTTATGCTTTGGTAAAAGCACTATGATGAAAAGTGTGATATGTTTTCAGGTATCTCCTATACTAATAGAGCCACATGCTCACCGGTTTGCCACATGATGTAGGCCTATGGACTGAACAAGAAACCACCAAAAATTTTAACCAGTCATCGTTCTCACAACACTGAGGACCAGTCATTCGAAATGACTTCTCCATGCATTTTATGCATTGGTAAAAGCACTATGATGAAAAGTGTGATATGTTTTCAGGTATCTCCTATACTAATAGAGCCACATGCTCACCGGTTTGCCACATGATGTAGGCCTATGGACTGAACAAGAAACCACCAAAAATTTTAACCAGTCATCGTTCTCACAACACTGAGGACCAGTCATTCGAAATGACTTCTCCATGCATTTTATGCATTGGTAAAAGCACTATGATGAAAAGTGTGATATGTTTTCAGGTATCTCCTATACTAATAGAGCCACATGCTCACCGGTTTGCCACATGATGTGGACTGAACAAGAAACCAACAAAAATTTTAACCAGTCATCGTTCTCACAACACTGAGGACCAGTCATTCGAAATGACTTCTCCATGCATTTTATGCATTGGTAAAAGCACTATGATGAAAAGTGTGATATGTTTTCAGGTATCTCCTATACTAATAGAGCCACATGCTCACCGGTTTGCCACATGATGTAGGCCTATGGACTGAACAAGAAACCACCAAAAATTGTAACCAGTCATCGTTCTCACAACACTGAGGACCAGTCATTCGAAATGACTTCTCCATGCATTTTATGCATTGGTAAAAGCACTATGATGAAAAGTGTGATATGTTTTCAGGTATCTCCTATACTAATAGAGCCACATGCTCACCGGTTTGCCACATGATGTAGGCCTATGGACTGAACAAGAAACCACCAAAAATTTTAACCAGTCATCGTTCTCACAACACTGAGGACCAGTCATTCGAAATGACTTCTCCATGCATTTTATGCATTGGTAAAAGCACTATGATGAAAAGTGTGATATGTTTTCAGGTATCTCCTATACTAATAGAGCCACATGCTCACCGGTTTGCCACATGATGTAGGCCTATGGACTGAACAAGAAACCACCAAAAATTTTAACCAGTCATCGTTCTCACAACACTGAGGACCAGTCATTCGAAATGACTTCTCTATGCATTTTATGCATTGGTAAAAGCACTATGATGAAAAGTGTGATATGTTTTCAGGTATCTCCTATACTAATAGAGCCACATGCTCACCGGTTTGCCACATGATGTAGGCCTATGGACTGAACAAGAAACCACCAAAAATTTTAACCAGTCATCGTTCTCACAACACTGAGGACCAGTCATTCGAAATGACTTCTCCATGCATTTTATGCATTGGTAAAAGCACTATGATGAAAAGTGTGATATGTTTTCAGGTATCTCCTATACTAATAGAGCCACATGCTCACCGGTTTGCCACATGATGTAGGCCTATGGACTGAACAAGAAACCACCAAAAATTTTAACCAGTCATCGTTCTCACAACACTGAGGACCAGTCATTCGAAATGACTTCTCCATGCATTTTATGCATTGGTAAAAGCACTATGATGAAAAGTGTGATATGTTTTCAGGTATCTCCTATACTAATAGAGCCACATGCTCACCGGTTTGCCACATGATGTAGGCCTATGGACTGAACAAGAAACCACCAAAAATTTTAACCAGTCATCGTTCTCACAACACTGAGGACCAGTCATTCGAAATGACTTCTCCATGCATTTTATGCTTTGGTAAAAGCACTATGATGAAAAGTGTGATATGTTTTCAGGTATCTCCTATACTAATAGAGCCACATGCTCACCGGTTTGCCACATGATGTAGGCCTATGGACTGAACAAGAAACCACCAAAAATTTTAACCAGTCATCGTTCTCACAACACTGAGGACCAGTCATTCGAAATGACTTCTCCATGCATTTTATGCATTGGTAAAAGCACTATGATGAAAAGTGTGATATGTTTTCAGGTATCTCCTATACTAATAGAGCCACATGCTCACCGGTTTGCCACATGATGTAGGCCCATGGACTGAACAAGAAACCACCAAAAATTTTTACCAGTCATCGTTCTCACAACACTGAGGACCAGTCATTCGAAATGACTTCTCCATGCATTTTATGCATTGGTAAAAGCACTATGATAAAAAGTGTGATATGTTTTCAGGTATCTCCTATACTAATAGAGCCACATGCTCACCGGTTTGCCACATGATGTAGGCCTATGGACTGAACAAGAAACCACCAAAAATTTTAACCAGTCATCGTTCTCACAACACTGAGGACCAGTCATTCGAAATGACTTCTCCATGCATTTTATGCATTGGTAAAAGCACTATGATGAAAAGTGTGATATGTTTTCAGGTATCTCCTATACTAATAGAGCCACATGCTCACCGGTTTGCCACATGATGTAGGCCTATGGACTGAACAAGAAACCACCAAAAATTTTAAACAGTCATCGTTCTCACAACACTGAGGACCAGTCATTCGAAATGACTTCTCTATGCATTTTATGCATTGGTAAAAGCACTATGATGAAAAGTGTGATATGTTTTCAGGTATCTCCTATACTAATAGAGCCACATGCTCACCGGTTTGCCACATGATGTAGGCCTATGGACTGAACAAGAAACCACCAAAAATTTTAACCAGTCATCGTTCTCACAACACTGAGGACCAGTCATTCGAAATGACTTCTCCATGCATTTTATGCATTGGTAAAAGCACTATGATGAAAAGTGTGATATGTTTTCAGGTATCTCCTATACTAATAGAGCCACATGCTCACCGGTTTGCCACATGATGTAGGCCTATGGACTGAACAAGAAACCACCAAAAATTTTAACCAGTCATCGTTCTCACAACACTGAGGACCAGTCATTCGAAATGACTTCTCCATGCATTTTATGCATTGGTAAAAGCACTATGATGAAAAGTGTGATATGTTTTCAGGTATCTCCTATACTAATAGAGCCACATGCTCACCGGTTTGCCACATGATGTAGGCCTATGGACTGAACAAGAAACCACCAAAAATTTTAACCAGTCATCGTTCTCACAACACTGAGGACCAGTCATTCGAAATGACTTCTCCATGCATTTTATGCATTGGTAAAAGCACTATGATGAAAAGTGTGATATGTTTTCAGGTATCTCCTATACTAATAGAGCCACATGCTCACCGGTTTGCCACATGATGTAGGCCTATGGACTGAACAAGAAACCACCAAAAATTTTAACCAGTCATCGTTCTCACAACACTGAGGACCAGTCATTCGAAATGACTTCTCCATGCATTTTATGCATTGGTAAAAGCACTATGATGAAAAGTGTGATATGTTTTCAGGTATCTCCTATACTAATAGAGCCACATGCTCACCGGTTTGCCACATGATGTAGGCCCATGGACTGAACAAGAAGCCACCAAAAATTTTAACCAGTCATCGTTCTCACAACACTGAGGACCAGTCATTCGAAATGACTTCTCCATGCATTTTATGCATTGGTAAAAGCACTATGATAAAAAGTGTGCTATGTTTTCAGGTATCTCCTATACTAATAGAGCCACATGCTTACCGGTTTGCCACATGATGTAGGCCTATGGACTGAACAAGAAACCACCAAAAATTTTAAACAGTCATCGTTCTCACAACACTGAGGACCAGTCATTCGAAATGACTTCTCTATGCATTTTATGCATTGGTAAAAGCACTATGATGAAAAGTGTGATATGTTTTCAGGTATCTCCTATACTAATAGAGCCACATGCTCACCGGTTTGCCACATGATGTAGGCCTATGGACTGAACAAGAAACCACCAAAAATTTTAACCAGTCATCGTTCTCACAACACTGAGGACCAGTCATTCGAAATGACTTCTCCATGCATTTTATGCATTGGTAAAAGCACTATGATGAAAAGTGTGATATGTTTTCAGGTATCTCCTATACTAATAGAGCCACATGCTCACCGGTTTGCCACATGATGTAGGCCTATGGACTGAACAAGAAACCACCAAAAATTTTAAACAGTCATCGTTCTCACAACACTGAGGACCAGTCATTCGAAATGACTTCTCTATGCATTTTATGCATTGGTAAAAGCACTATGATGAAAAGTGTGATATGTTTTCAGGTATCTCCTATACTAATAGAGCCACATGCTCACCGGTTTGCCACATGATGTAGGCCTATGGACTGAACAAGAAACCACCAAAAATTTTAACCAGTCATCGTTCTCACAACACTGAGGACCAGTCATTCGAAATGACTTCTCCATGCATTTTATGCATTGGTAAAAGCACTATGATGAAAAGTGTGATATGTTTTCAGGTATCTCCTATACTAATAGAGCCACATGCTCACCGGTTTGCCACATGATGTAGGCCTATGGACTGAACAAGAAACCACCAAAAATTTTAACCAGTCATCGTTCTCACAACACTGAGGACCAGTCATTCGAAATGACTTCTCCATGCATTTTATGCATTGGTAAAAGCACTATGATGAAAAGTGTGATATGTTTTCAGGTATCTCCTATACTAATAGAGCCACATGCTCACCGGTTTGCCACATGATGTAGGCCTATGGACTGAACAAGAAACCACCAAAAATTTTAACCAGTCATCGTTCTCACAACACTGAGGACCAGTCATTCGAAATGACTTCTCCATGCATTTTATGCATTGGTAAAAGCACTATGATGAAAAGTGTGATATGTTTTCAGGTATCTCCTATACTAATAGAGCCACATGCTCACCGGTTTGCCACATGATGTAGGCCTATGGACTGAACAAGAAACCACCAAAAATTTTAACCAGTCATCGTTCTCACAACACTGAGGACCAGTCATTCGAAATGACTTCTCCATGCATTTTATGCATTGGTAAAAGCACTATGATGAAAAGTGTGATATGTTTTCAGGTATCTCCTATACTAATAGAGCCACATGCTCACCGGTTTGCCACATGATGTAGGCCCATGGACTGAACAAGAAGCCACCAAAAATTTTAACCAGTCATCGTTCTCACAACACTGATGACCAGTCATTCGAAATGACTTCTCCATGCATTTTATGCATTGGTAAAAGCACTATGATAAAAAGTGTGCTATGTTTTCAGGTATCTCCTATACTAATAGAGCCACATGCTCACCGGTTTGCCACATGATGTAGGCCTATGGACTGAACAAGAAACCACCAAAAATTTTAAACAGTCATCGTTCTCACAACACTGAGGACCAGTCATTCGAAATGACTTCTCTATGCATTTTATGCATTGGTAAAAGCACTATGATGAAAAGTGTGATATGTTTTCAGGTATCTCCTATACTAATAGAGCCACATGCTCACCGGTTTGCCACATGATGTAGGCCTATGGACTGAACAAGAAACCACCAAAAATTTTAACCAGTCATCGTTCTCACAACACTGAGGACCAGTCATTCGAAATGACTTCTCCATGCATTTTATGCATTGGTAAAAGCACTATGATGAAAAGTGTGATATGTTTTCAGGTATCTCCTATACTAATAGAGCCACATGCTCACCGGTTTGCCACATGATGTAGGCCTATGGACTGAACAAGAAACCACCAAAAATTTTAACCAGTCATCGTTCTCACAACACTGAGGACCAGTCATTCGAAATGACTTCTCCATGCATTTTATGCATTGGTAAAAGCACTATGATGAAACGTGTGATATGTTTTCAGGTATCTCCTATACTAATAGAGCCACATGCTCACCGGTTTGCCACATGATGTAGGCCTATGGACTGAACAAGAAACCACCAAAAATTTTAACCAGTCATCGTTCTCACAACACTGAGGACCAGTCATTCGAAATGACTTCTCCATGCATTTTATGCATTGGTAAAAGCACTATGATGAAAAGTGTGATATGTTTTCAGGTATCTCCTATACTAATAGAGCCACATGCTCACCGGTTTGCCACATGATGTAGGCCTATGGACTGAACAAGAAACCACCAAAAATTTTAACCAGTCATCGTTCTCACAACACTGAGGACCAGTCATTCGAAATGACTTCTCCATGCATTTTATGCATTGGTAAAAGCACTATGATGAAAAGTGTGATATGTTTTCAGGTATCTCCTATACTAATAGAGCCACATGCTCACCGGTTTGCCACATGATGTAGGCCCATGGACTGAACAAGAAGCCACCAAAAATTTTAACCAGTCATCGTTCTCACAACACTGAGGACCAGTCATTCGAAATGACTTCTCCATGCATTTTATGCATTGGTAAAAGCAGTATGATGAAAAGTGTGATATGTTTTCAGGTATCTCCTATACTAATAGAGCCACATGCTCACCGGTTTGCCACATGATGTAGGCCTATGGACTGAACAAGAAACCACCAAAAATTTTAACCAGTCATCGTTCTCACAACACTGAGGACCAGTCATTCGAAATGACTTCTCCATGCATTTTATGCATTGGTAAAAGCACTATGATGAAAAGTGTGATATGTTTTCAGGTATCTCCTATACTAATAGAGCCACATGCTCACCGGTTTGCCACATGATGTAGGCCTATGGACTGAACAAGAAACCACCAAAAATTTTAACCAGTCATCGTTCTCACAACACTGAGGACCAGTCATTCGAAATGACTTCTCCATGCATTTTATGCATTGGTAAAAGCACTATGATGAAAAGTGTGATATGTTTTCAGGTATCTCCTATACTAATAGAGCCACATGCTCACCGGTTTGCCACATGATGTAGGCCTATGGACTGAACAAGAAGCCACCAAAAATTTTAACCAGTCATCGTTCTCACAACACTGAGGACCAGTCATTCGAAATGACTTCTCCATGCATTTTATGCATTGGTAAAAGCACTATGATGAAAAGTGTGATATGTTTTCAGGTATCTCCTATACTAATAGAGCCACATGCTCACCGGTTTGCCACATGATGTAGGCCTATGGACTGAACAAGAAACCACCAAAAATTTTAACCAGTCATCGTTCTCACAACACTGAGGACCAGTCATTCGAAATGACTTCTCCATGCATTTTATGCATTGGTAAAAGCACTATGATGAAAAGTGTGATATGTTTTCAGGTATCTCCTATACTAATAGAGCCACATGCTCACCGGTTTGCCACATGATGTAGGCCTATGGACTGAACAAGAAGCCACCAAAAATTTTAACCAGTCATCGTTCTCACAACACTGAGGACCAGTCATTCGAAATGACTTCTCCATGCATTTTATGCATTGGTAAAAGCACTATGATGAAAAGTGTGATATGTTTTCAGGTATCTCCTATACTAATAGAGCCACATGCTCACCGGTTTGCCACATGATGTGGGCCTATGGACTGAACAAGAAACCACCAAAAATTTTAACCAGTCATCGTTCTCACAACACTGAGGACCAGTCATTCGAAATGACTTCTCCATGCATTTTATGCATTGGTAAAAGCACTATGATGAAAAGTGTGATATGTTTTCAGGTATCTCCTATACTAATAGAGCCACATGCTCACCGGTTTGCCACATGATGTAGGCCTATGGACTGAACAAGAAACCACCAAAAATTTTAACCAGTCATCGTTCTCACAACACTGAGGACCAGACATTCGAAATGACTTCTCCATGCATTTTATGCATTGGTAAAAGCACTATGATGAAACGTGTGATATGTTTTCAGGTATCTCCTATACTGATAGAGCCACATGCTCACCGGTTTGCCACATGATGTAGGCCTATGGACTGAACAAGAAACCACCAAAAATTTTAACCAGTCATCGTTCTCACAACACTGAGGACCAGTCATTCGAAATGACTTCTCCATGCATTTTATGCATTGGTAAAAGCACTATGATGAAAAGTGTGATATGTTTTCAGGTATCTCCTATACTAATAGAGCCACATGCTCACAGGTTTGCCACATGATGTAGGCCTATGGACTGAACAAGAAACCACCAAAAATTTTAACCAGTCATCGTTCTCACAACACTGAGGACCAGTCATTCGAAATGACTTCTCCATGCATTTTATGCATTGGTAAAAGCACTATGATGAAAAGTGTGATATGTTTTCAGGTATCTCCTATACTAATAGAGCCACATGCTCACCGGTTTGCCACATGATGTAGGCCTATGGACTGAACAAGAAACCACCAAAAATTTTAACCAGTCATCGTTCTCACAACACTGAGGACCAGTCATTCGAAATGACTTCTCCATGCATTTTATGCATTGGTAAAAGCACTATGATGAAAAGTGTGATATGTTTTCAGGTATCTCCTATACTAATAGAGCCACATGCTCACCGGTTTGCCACATGATGTAGGCCTATGGACTGAACAAGAAACCACCAAAAATTTTAACCAGTCATCGTTCTCACAACACTGAGGACCAGTCATTCGAAATGACTTCTCCATGCATTTTATGCATTGGTAAAAGCACTATGATGAAAAGTGTGATATGTTTTCAGGTATCTCCTATACTAAGAGAGCCACATGCTCACCGGTTTGCCCCATGATGTAGGCCTATGGACTGAACAAGAAACCACCAAAAATTTTAACCAGTCATCGTTCTCACAACACTGAGGACCAGTCATTCGAAATGACTTCTCCATGCATTTTATGCATTGGTAAAAGCACTATGATGAAAAGTGTGATATGTTTTCAGGTATCTCCTATACTAATAGAGCCACATGCTCACCGGTTTGCCCCATGATGTAGGCCTATGGACTGAACAAGAAACCACCAAAAATTTTAACCAGTCATCGTTCTCACAACACTGAGGACCAGTCATTCGAAATGACTTCTCCATGCATTTTATGCATTGGTAAAAGCACTATGATGAAAAGTGTGATATGTTTTCAGGTATCTCCTATACTAATAGAGCCACATGCTCACCGGCTTGCCACATGATGTAGGCCTATGGACTGAACAAGAAACCACCAAAAATTTTAACCAGTCATCGTTCTCACAACACTGAGGACCAGTCATTCGAAATGACTTCTCCATGCATTTTATGCATTGGTAAAAGCACTATGATGAAAAGTGTGATATGTTTTCAGGTATCTCCTATACTAATAGAGCCACATGCTCACCGGTTTGCCACATGATGTAGGCCTATGGACTGAACAAGAAACCACCAAAAATTTTAACCAGTCATCGTTCTCACAACACTGAGGACCAGTCATTCGAAATGACTTCTCCATGCATTTTATGCATTGGTAAAAGCACTATGATGAAAAGTGTGATATGTTTTCAGGTATCTCCTATACTAATAGAGCCACATGCTCACCGGTTTGCCACATGATGTAGGCCTATGGACTGAACAAGAAACCACCAAAAATTTTAACCAGTCATCGTTCTCACAACACTGAGGACCAGTCATTCGAAATGACTTCTCCATGTATTTTATGCATTGGTAAAAGCACTATGATGAAAAGTGTGATATGTTTTCAGGTATCTCCTATACTAATAGAGCCACATGCTCACCGGTTTGCCACATGATGTAGGCCTATGGACTGAACAAGAAACCACCAAAAATTTTAACCAGTCATCGTTCTCACAACACTGAGGACCAGTCATTCGAAATGACTTCTCCATGCATTTTATGCATTGGTAAAAGCACTATGATGAAAAGTGTGATATGTTTTCAGGTATCTCCTATACTAATAGAGCCACATGCTCACCGGTTTGCCACATGATGTAGGTCTATGGACTGAACAAGAAACCACCAAATATTTTAACCAGTCATCGTTCTCACAACACTGAGGACCATTCATTCGAAATGACTTGACTTCTCCATGCATTTTATGCATTGGTAAAAGCACTATGATGAAAAGTGTGATATGTTTTCAGGTATCTCCTATACTAATAGAGCCACATGCTCACCGGTTTGCCACATGATGTAGGCCTATGGACTGAACAAGAAACCACCAAAAATTTTAACCAGTCATCGTTCTCACAACACTGAGGACTAGTCATTCGAAATGACTTCTCCATGCATTTTATGCATTGGTAAAAGCACTATGATGAAAAGTGTGATATGTTTTCAGGTTTCTCCTATACTAATAGAGCCACATGCTCACCGGTTTGCCACATGATGTAGGCCTATGGACTGAACAAGAAACCACCAAAAATTTTAACCAGTCATCGTTCTCACAACACTGAGGACCAGTCATTCGAAATGACTTCTCCATGCATTTTATGCATTGGTAAAAGCACTATGATGAAAAGTGTGATATGTTTTCAGGTATCTCCTATACTAATAGAGCCACATGCTCACCGGTTTGCCACATGATGTAGGCCTATGGACTGAACAAGAAACCACCAAAAATTTTAACCAGTCATCGTTCTCACAACACTGAGGACCAGACATTCGAAATGACTTCTCCATGCATTTTATGCATTGGTAAAAGCACTATGATGAAACGTGTGATATGTTTTCAGGTATCTCCTATACTGATAGAGCCACATGCTCACCGGTTTGCCACATGATGTAGGCCTATGGACTGAACAAGAAACCACCAAAAATTTTAACCAGTCATCGTTCTCACAACACTGAGGACCAGTCATTCGAAATGACTTCTCCATGCATTTTATGCATTGGTAAAAGCACTATGATGAAAAGTGTGATATGTTTTCAGGTATCTCCTATACTAATAGAGCCACATGCTCACCGGTTTGCCACATGATGTAGGCCTATGGACTGAACAAGAAACCACCAAAAATTTTAACCAGTCATCGTTCTCACAACACTGAGGACCAGTCATTCGAAATGACTTCTCCATGCATTTTATGCATTGGTAAAAGCACTATGATGAAAAGTGTGATATGTTTTCAGGTATCTCCTATACTAA
Source organism: Ranitomeya imitator (assembly GCF_032444005.1). Lineage (NCBI taxonomy): Eukaryota > Metazoa > Chordata > Amphibia > Anura > Dendrobatidae > Ranitomeya > Ranitomeya imitator. The sequence continues at coordinate 40,133 of NW_027193543.1, read as the reverse complement.
TAGAGCCACATGCTCACCGGTTTGCCACATGATGTAGGCCTATGGACTGAACAAGAAACCACCAAAAATTTTAACCAGTCATCGTTCTCACAACACTGAGGACCAGTCATTCGAAATGACTTCTCCATGCATTTTATGCATTGGTAAAAGCACTATGATGAAAAGTGTGATATGTTTTCAGGTATCTCCTATACTAATAGAGCCACATGCTCACCGGTTTGCCACATGATGTAGGCCTATGGACTGAACAAGAAACCACCAAAAATTTTAACCAGTCATCGTTCTCACAACACTGAGGACCAGTCATTCGAAATGACTTCTCCATGCATTTTATGCATTGGTAAAAGCACTATGATGAAAAGTGTGATATGTTTTCAGGTATCTCCTATACTAATAGAGCCACATGCTCACCGGTTTGCCACATGATGTAGGTCTATGGACTGAACAAGAAACCACCAAATATTTTAACCAGTCATCGTTCTCACAACACTGAGGACCATTCATTCGAAATGACTTGACTTCTCCATGCATTTTATGCATTGGTAAAAGCACTATGATGAAAAGTGTGATATGTTTTCAGGTATCTCCTATACTAATAGAGCCACATGCTCACCGGTTTGCCACATGATGTAGGCCTATGGACTGAACAAGAAACCACCAAAAATTTTAACCAGTCATCGTTCTCACAACACTGAGGACTAGTCATTCGAAATGACTTCTCCATGCATTTTATGCATTGGTAAAAGCACTATGATGAAAAGTGTGATATGTTTTCAGGTTTCTCCTATACTAATAGAGCCACATGCTCACCGGTTTGCCACATGATGTAGGCCTATGGACTGAACAAGAAACCACCAAAAATTTTAACCAGTCATCGTTCTCACAACACTGAGGACCAGTCATTCGAAATGACTTCTCCATGCATTTTATGCATTGGTAAAAGCACTATGATGAAAAGTGTGATATGTTTTCAGGTATCTCCTATACTAATAGAGCCACATGCTCACCGGTTTGCCACATGATGTAGGCCTATGGACTGAACAAGAAACCACCAAAAATTTTAACCAGTCATCGTTCTCACAACACTGAGGACCAGACATTCGAAATGACTTCTCCATGCATTTTATGCATTGGTAAAAGCACTATGATGAAACGTGTGATATGTTTTCAGGTATCTCCTATACTGATAGAGCCACATGCTCACCGGTTTGCCACATGATGTAGGCCTATGGACTGAACAAGAAACCACCAAAAATTTTAACCAGTCATCGTTCTCACAACACTGAGGACCAGTCATTCGAAATGACTTCTCCATGCATTTTATGCATTGGTAAAAGCACTATGATGAAAAGTGTGATATGTTTTCAGGTATCTCCTATACTAATAGAGCCACATGCTCACCGGTTTGCCACATGATGTAGGCCTATGGACTGAACAAGAAACCACCAAAAATTTTAACCAGTCATCGTTCTCACAACACTGAGGACCAGTCATTCGAAATGACTTCTCCATGCATTTTATGCATTGGTAAAAGCACTATGATGAAAAGTGTGATATGTTTTCAGGTATCTCCTATACTAATAGAGCCACATGCTCACCGGTTTGCCACATGATGTAGGCCTATGGACTGAACAAGAAACCACCAAAAATTTTAACCAGTCATCGTTCTCACAACACTGAGGACCAGTCATTCGAAATGACTTCTCCATGCATTTTATGCATTGGTAAAAGCACTATGATGAAAAGTGTGATATGTTTTCAGGTATCTCCTATACTAATAGAGCCACATGCTCACCGGTTTGCCACATGATGTAGGCCTATGGACTGAACAAGAAACCACCAAAAATTTTAACCAGTCATCGTTCTCACAACACTGAGGACCAGTCATTCGAAATGACTTCTCCATGCATTTTATGCATTGGTAAAAGCACTATGATGAAAAGTGTGATATGTTTTCAGGTATCTCCTATACTAAGAGAGCCACATGCTCACCGGTTTGCCCCATGATGTAGGCCTATGGACTGAACAAGAAACCACCAAAAATTTTAACCAGTCATCGTTCTCACAACACTGAGGACCAGTCATTCGAAATGACTTCTCCATGCATTTTATGCATTGGTAAAAGCACTATGATGAAAAGTGTGATATGTTTTCAGGTATCTCCTATACTAATAGAGCCACATGCTCACCGGTTTGCCCCATGATGTAGGCCTATGAACTGAACAAGAAACCACCAAAAATTTTAACCAGTCATCGTTCTCACAACACTGAGGACCAGTCATTCGAAATGACTTCTCCATGCATTTTATGCATTGGTAAAAGCACTATGATGAAAAGTGTGATATGTTTTCAGGTATCTCCTATACTAATAGAGCCACATGCTCACCGGTTTGCCACATGATGTAGGCCTATGGACTGAACAAGAAACCACCAAAAATTTTAACCAGTCATCGTTCTCACAACACTGAGGACCAGTCATTCGAAATGACTTCTCCATGCATTTTATGCATTGGTAAAAGCACTATGATGAAAAGTGTGATATGTTTTCAGGTATCTCCTATACTAATAGAGCCACATGCTCACCGGTTTGCCACATGATGTAGGCCTATGGACTGAACAAGAAACCACCAAAAATTTTAACCAGTCATCGTTCTCACAACACTGAGGACCAGTCATTCGAAATGACTTCTCCATGCATTTTATGCATTGGTAAAAGCACTATGATGAAAAGTGTGACATGTTTTCAGGTATCTCCTATACTAATAGAGCCACATGCTCACCGGTTTGCCACATGATGTAGGCCTATGGACTGAACAAGAAACCACCAAAAATTTTAACCAGTCATCGTTCTCACAACACTGAGGACCAGTCATTCGAAATGACTTCTCCATGCATTTTATGCATTGGTAAAAGCACTATGATGAAAAGTGTGATATGTTTTCAGGTATCTCCTATACTAATAGAGCCACATGCTCACCGGTTTGCCACATGATGTAGGCCTATGGACTGAACAAGAAACCACCAAATATTTTAACCAGTCATCGTTCTCACAACACTGAGGACCATTCATTCGAAATGACTTCTCCATGCATTTTATGCATTGGTAAAAGCACTATGATGAAAAGTGTGATATGTTTTCAGGTATCTCCTATACTAATAGAGCCACATGCTCACCGGTTTGCCACATGATGTAGGCCTATGGACTGAACAAGAAACCACCAAAAATTTTAACCAGTCATCGTTCTCACAACACTGAGGACTAGTCATTCGAAATGACTTCTCCATGCATTTTATGCATTGGTAAAAGCACTATGATGAAAAGTGTGATATGTTTTCAGGTTTCTCCTATACTAATAGAGCCACATGCTCACCGGTTTGCCACATGATGTAGGCCTATGGACTGAACAAGAAACCACCAAAAATTTTAACCAGTCATCGTTCTCACAACACTGAGGACCAGTCATTCGAAATGACTTCTCCATGCATTTTATGCATTGGTAAAAGCACTATGATGAAAAGTGTGATATGTTTTCAGTTATCTCCTATACTAATAGAGCCACATGCTCACCGGTTTGCCACATGATGTAGGCCTATGGACTGAACAAGAAACCACCAAAAATTTTAACCAGTCATCGTTCTCACAACACTGAGGACCAGTCATTCGAAATGACTTCTCCATGCATTTTATGCATTGGTAAAAGCACTATGATGAAAAGTGTGATATGTTTTCAGGTATCTCCAATACTAATAGAGCCACATGCTCACCGGTTTGCCACATGATGTAGGCCTATGGACTGAACAAGAAACCACCAAAAATTTTAACCAGTCATCGTTCTTACAACACTGAGGACCAGTCATTCGAAATGACTTCTCCATGTATTTTATGCATTGGTAAAAGCACTATGATGAAAAGTGTGATATGTTTTCAGGTATCTCCTATACTAATAGAGCCACATGCTCACCGGTTTGCCACATGATGTAGGCCTATGGACTGAACAAGAAACCACCAAAAATTTTAACCAGTCATCGTTCTCACAACACTGAGGACCAGTCATTCGAAATGACTTCTCCATGCATTTTATGCATTGGTAAAAGCACTATGATGAAAAGTGTGATATGTTTTCAGGTATCTCCTAATACTAATAGAGCCACATGCTCACCGGTTTGCCACATGATGTAGGCCTATGGACTGAACAAGAAGCCACCAAAAATTTTAACCAGTCATCGTTCTCACAACACTGAGGACCAGTCATTCGAAATGACTTCTCCATGCATTTTATGCATTGGTAAAAGCACTATGATGAAAAGTGTGATATGTTTTCAGGTATCTCCTATACTAATAGAGCCACATGCTCACCGGTTTGCCACATGATGTAGGCCCATGGACTGAACAAGAAGCCACCAAAAATTTTAACCAGTCATCGTTCTCACAACACTGAGGACCAGTCATTCGAAATGACTTCTCCATGCATTTTATGCATTGGTAAAAGCAGTATGATGAAAAGTGTGATATGTTTTCAGGTATCTCCTATACTAATAGAGCCACATGCTCACCGGTTTGCCACATGATGTAGGCCCATGGACTGAACAAGAAGCCACCAAAAATTTTAACCAGTCATCGTTCTCACAACACTGAGGACCAGTCATTCGAAATGACTTCTCCATGCATTTTATGCATTGGTAAAAGCAGTATGATGAAAAGTGTGATATATTTTCAGGTATCTCCTATACTAATAGAGCCACATGCTCACCGGTTTGCCACATGATGTAGGCCTATGGACTGAACAAGAAACCACCAAAAATTTTAACCAGTCATCGTTCTCACAACACTGAGGACGAGTCATTCGAAATGACTTCTCCATGCATTTTATGCATTGGTAAAAGCACTATGATGAAAAGTGTGATATGTTTTCAGGTATCTCCTATACTAATAGAGCCACATGCTCACCGGTTTGCCACATGATGTAGGCCTATGGACTGAACAAGAAACCACCAAAAATTTTAACCAGTCATCGTTCTCACAACACTGAGGACCAGTCATTCGAAATGACTTCTCCATGCATTTTATGCATTGGTAAAAGCACTATGATGAAAAGTGTGATATGTTTTCAGGTATCTCCTATACTAATAGAGCCACATGCTCACCGGTTTGCCACATGATGTAGGCCTATGGACTGAACAAGAAACCACCAAAAATTTTAACCAGTCATCGTTCTCACAACACTGAGGACCAGTCATTCGAAATGACTTCTCCATGCATTTTATGCATTGGTAAAAGCACTATGATGAAAAGTGTGATATGTTTTCAGGTATCTCCTATACTAATAGAGCCACATGCTCACCGGTTTGCCACATGATGTAGGCCTATGGACTGAACAAGAAACCACCAAAAATTTTAACCAGTCATCGTTCTCACAACACTGAGGACCAGTCATTCGAAATGACTTCTCCATGCATTTTATGCATTGGTAAAAGCACTATGATGAAAAGTGTGATATGTTTTCAGGTATCTCCTATACTAATAGAGCCACATGCTCACCTGTTTGCCACATGATGTAGGCCTATGGACTGAACAAGAAGCCACCAAAAATTTTAACCAGTCATCGTTCTCACAACACTGAGGACCAGTCATTCGAAATGACTTCTCCATGCATTTTATGCATTGGTAAAAGCACTATGATGAAAAGTGTGATATGTTTTCAGGTATCTCCTATACTAATAGAGCCACATGCTCACCGGTTTGCCACATGATGTAGGCCTATGGACTGAACAAGAAACCACCAAAAATTTTAACCAGTCATCGTTCTCACAACACTGAGGACCAGTCATTCGAAATGACTTCTCCATGCATTTTATGCATTGGTAAAAGCACTATGATGAAAAGTGTGATATGTTTTCAGGTATCTCCTATACTAATAGAGCCACATGCTCACCGGTTTGCCACATGATGTAGGCCTATGGACTGAACAAGAAACCACCAAAAATTTTAACCAGTCATCGTTCTCACAACACTGAGGACCAGTCATTCGAAATGACTTCTCCATGCATTTTATGCATTGGTAAAAGCACTATGATGAAAAGTGTGATATGTTTTCAGTTATCTCCTATACTAATAGAGCCACATGCTCACCGGTTTGCCACATGATGTAGGCCTATGGACTGAACAAGAAACCACCAAAAATTTTAACCAGCCATCGTTCTCACAACACTGAGGACCAGTCATTCGAAATGACTTCTCCATGCATTTTATGCATTGGTAAAAGCACTATGATGAAAAGTGTGATATGTTTTCAGGTATCTCCTATACTAATAGAGCCACATGCTCACCGGTTTGCCACATGATGTAGGCCTATGGACTGAACAAGAAACCACCAAAAATTTTAACCAGTCATCGTTCTCACAACACTGAGGACCAGTCATTCGAAATGACTTCTCCATGCATTTTATGCATTGGTAAAAGCACTATGATGAAAAGTGTGATATGTTTTCAGGTATCTCCTATACTAATAGAGCCACATGCTCACCGGTTTGCCACATGATGTAGGCCTATGGACTGAACAAGAAACCACCAAATATTTTAACCAGTCATCGTTCTCACAACACTGAGGACCATTCATTCGAAATGACTTCTCCATGCATTTTATGCATTGGTAAAAGCACTATGATGAAAAGTGTGATATGTTTTCAGGTATCTCCTATACTAATAGAGCCACATGCTCACCGGTTTGCCACATGATGTAGGCCTATGGACTGAACAAGAAACCACCAAAAATTTTAACCAGTCATCGTTCTCACAACACTGAGGACTAGTCATTCGAAATGACTTCTCCATGCATTTTATGCATTGGTAAAAGCACTATGATGAAAAGTGTGATATGTTTTCAGGTTTCTCCTATACTAATAGAGCCACATGCTCACCGGTTTGCCACATGATGTAGGCCTATGGACTGAACAAGAAACCACCAAAAATTTTAACCAGTCATCGTTCTCACAACACTGAGGACCAGTCATTCGAAATGACTTCTCCATGCATTTTATGCATTGGTAAAAGCACTATGATGAAAAGTGTGATATGTTTTCAGTTATCTCCTATACTAATAGAGCCACATGCTCACCGGTTTGCCACATGATGTAGGCCTATGGACTGAACAAGAAACCACCAAAAATTTTAACCAGTCATCGTTCTCACAACACTGAGGACCAGTCATTCGAAATGACTTCTCCATGCATTTTATGCATTGGTAAAAGCACTATGATGAAAAGTGTGATATGTTTTCAGGTATCTCCAATACTAATAGAGCCACATGCTCACCGGTTTGCCACATGATGTAGGCCTATGGACTGAACAAGAAACCACCAAAAATTTTAACCAGTCATCGTTCTTACAACACTGAGGACCAGTCATTCGAAATGACTTCTCCATGTATTTTATGCATTGGTAAAAGCACTATGATGAAAAGTGTGATATGTTTTCAGGTATCTCCTATACTAATAGAGCCACATGCTCACCGGTTTGCCACATGATGTAGGCCTATGGACTGAACAAGAAACCACCAAAAATTTTAACCAGTCATCGTTCTCACAACACTGAGGACCAGTCATTCGAAATGACTTCTCCATGCATTTTATGCATTGGTAAAAGCACTATGATGAAAAGTGTGATATGTTTTCAGGTATCTCCTAATACTAATAGAGCCACATGCTCACCGGTTTGCCACATGATGTAGGCCTATGGACTGAACAAGAAGCCACCAAAAATTTTAACCAGTCATCGTTCTCACAACACTGAGGACCAGTCATTCGAAATGACTTCTCCATGCATTTTATGCATTGGTAAAAGCACTATGATGAAAAGTGTGATATGTTTTCAGGTATCTCCTATACTAATAGAGCCACATGCTCACCGGTTTGCCACATGATGTAGGCCCATGGACTGAACAAGAAGCCACCAAAAATTTTAACCAGTCATCGTTCTCACAACACTGAGGACCAGTCATTCGAAATGACTTCTCCATGCATTTTATGCATTGGTAAAAGCAGTATGATGAAAAGTGTGATATGTTTTCAGGTATCTCCTATACTAATAGAGCCACATGCTCACCGGTTTGCCACATGATGTAGGCCTATGGACTGAACAAGAAACCACCAAAAATTTTAACCAGTCATCGTTCTCACAACACTGAGGACTAGTCATTCGAAATGACTTCTCCATGCATTTTATGCATTGGTAAAAGCACTATGATGAAAAGTGTGATATGTTTTCAGGTTTCTCCTATACTAATAGAGCCACATGCTCACCGGTTTGCCACATGATGTAGGCCTATGGACTGAACAAGAAACCACCAAAAATTTTAACCAGTCATCGTTCTCACAACACTGAGGACCAGTCATTCGAAATGACTTCTCCATGCATTTTATGCATTGGTAAAAGCACTATGATGAAAAGTGTGATATGTTTTCAGTTATCTCCTATACTAATAGAGCCACATGCTCACCGGTTTGCCACATGATGTAGGCCTATGGACTGAACAAGAAACCACCAAAAATTTTAACCAGTCATCGTTCTCACAACACTGAGGACCAGTCATTCGAAATGACTTCTCCATGCATTTTATGCATTGGTAAAAGCACTATGATGAAAAGTGTGATATGTTTTCAGGTATCTCCTATACTAATAGAGCCACATGCTCACCGGTTTGCCACATGATGTAGGCCTATGGACTGAACAAGAAACCACCAAAAATTTTAACCAGTCATCGTTCTCACAACACTGAGGACCAGTCATTCGAAATGACTTCTCCATGCATTTTATGCATTGGTAAAAGCACTATGATGAAAAGTGTGATATGTTTTCAGGTATCTCCTATACTAATAGAGCCACATGCTCACCGGTTTGCCACATGATGTAGGCCTATGGACTGAACAAGAAACCACCAAAAATTTTAACCAGTCATCGTTCTCACAACACTGAGGACCAGTCATTCGAAATGACTTCTCCATGCATTTTATGCATTGGTAAAAGCACTATGATGAAAAGTGTGATATGTTTTCAGGTATCTCCTATACTAATAGAGCCACATGCTCACCGGTTTGCCACATGATGTAGGCCTATGGACTGAACAAGAAACCACCAAAAATTTTAACCAGTCATCGTTCTCACAACACTGAGGACCAGTCATTCGAAATGACTTCTCCATGCATTTTATGCATTGGTAAAAGCACTATGATGAAAAGTGTGATATGTTTTCAGGTATCTCCTATACTAATAGAGCCACATGCTCACCGGTTTGCCACATGATGTAGGCCTATGGACTGAACAAGAAACCACCAAAAATTTTAACCAGTCATCGTTCTCACAACACTGAGGACCAGTCATTCGAAATGACTTCTCCATGCATTTTATGCATTGGTAAAAGCACTATGATGAAAAGTGTGATATGTTTTCAGGTATCTCCTATACTAATAGAGCCACATGCTCACCGGTTTGCCACATGATGTAGGCCTATGGAATGAACAAGAAACCACCAAATATTTTAACCAGTCATCGTTCTCACAACACTGAGGTCCATTCATTCGAAATGACTTCTCCATGCATTTTATGCATTGGTAAAAGCACTATGATGAAAAGTGTGATATGTTTTCAGGTATCTCCTATACTAATAGAGCCACATGCTCACCGGTTTGCCACATGATGTAGGCCTATGGACTGAACAAGAAACCACCAAAAATTTTAACCAGTCATCGTTCTCACAACACTGAGGACCAGTCATTCGAAATGACTTCTCCATGCATTTTATGCATTGGTAAAAGCACTATGATGAAAAGTGTGATATGTTTTCAGGTATCTCCTATACTAATAGAGCCACATGCTCACCGGTTTGCCACATGATGTAGGCCTATGGACTGAACAAGAAACCACCAAAAATTTTAACCAGTCATCGTTCTCACAACACTGAGGACCAGTCATTCGAAATGACTTCTCCATGCATTTTATGCATTGGTAAAAGCACTGTGATGAAAAGTGTGATATGTTTTCAGGTATCTCCTATACTAATAGAGCCACATGCTCACCGGTTTGCCACATGATGTAGGCCTATGGACTGAACAAGAAACCACCAAATATTTTAACCAGTCATCGTTCTCACAACACTGAGGACCATTCATTCGAAATGACTTCTCCATGCATTTTATGCATTGGTAAAAGCACTATGATGAAAAGTGTGATATGTTTTCAGGTATCTCCTATACTAATAGAGCCACATGCTCACCGGTTTGCCACATGATGTAGGCCTATGGACTGAACAAGAAACCACCAAAAATTTTAACCAGTCATCGCTCTCACAACACTGAGGACTAGTCATTCGAAATGACTTCTCCATGCATTTTATGCATTGGTAAAAGCACTATGATGAAAAGTGTGATATGTTTTCAGGTTTCTCCTATACTAATAGAGCCACATGCTCACCGGTTTGCCACATGATGTAGGCCTATGGACTGAACAAGAAACCACCAAAAATTTTAACCAGTCATCGTTCTCACAACACTGAGGACCAGTCATTCGAAATGACTTCTCCATGCATTTTATGCATTGGTAAAAGCACTATGATGAAAAGTGTGATATGTTTTCAGTTATCTCCTATACTAATAGAGCCACATGCTCACCGGTTTGCCACATGATGTAGGCCTATGGACTGAACAAGAAACCACCAAAAATTTTAACCAGTCATCGTTCTCACAACACTGAGGACCAGTCATTCGAAATGACTTCTCCATGCATTTTATGCATTGGTAAAAGCACTATGATGAAAAGTGTGATATGTTTTCAGGTATCTCCTATACTAATAGAGCCACATGCTCACCGGTTTGCCACATGATGTAGGCCTATGGACTGAACAAGAAACCACCAAAAATTTTAACCAGTCATCGTTCTCACAACACTGAGGACCAGTCATTCGAAATGACTTCTCCATGCATTTTATGCATTGGTAAAAGCACTATGATGAAAAGTGTGATATGTTTTCAGGTATCTCCTATACTAATAGAGCCACATGCTCACCGGTTTGCCACATGATGTAGGCCTATGGACTGAACAAGAAACCACCAAATATTTTAACCAGTCATCGTTCTCACAACACTGAGGACCATTCATTCGAAATGACTTCTCCATGCATTTTATGCATTGGTAAAAGCACTATGATGAAAAGTGTGATATGTTTTCAGGTATCTCCTATACTAATAGAGCCACATGCTCACCGGTTTGCCACATGATGTAGGCCTATGGACTGAACAAGAAACCACCAAAAATTTTAACCAGTCATCGTTCTCACAACACTGAGGACTAGTCATTCGAAATGACTTCTCCATGCATTTTATGCATTGGTAAAAGCACTATGATGAAAAGTGTGATATGTTTTCAGGTTTCTCCTATACTAATAGAGCCACATGCTCACCGGTTTGCCACATGATGTAGGCCTATGGACTGAACAAGAAACCACCAAAAATTTTAACCAGTCATCGTTCTCACAACACTGAGGACCAGTCATTCGAAATGACTTCTCCATGCATTTTATGCATTGGTAAAAGCACTATGATGAAAAGTGTGATATGTTTTCAGGTATCTCCTATACTAATAGAGCCACATGCTCACCGGTTTGCCACATGATGTAGGCCTATGGACTGAACAAGAAACCACCAAAAATTTTAACCAGTCATCGTTCTCACAACACTGAGGACCAGTCATTCGAAATGACTTCTCCATGCATTTTATGCATTGGTAAAAGCACTATGATGAAAAGTGTGATATGTTTTCAGGTATCTCCAATACTAATAGAGCCACATGCTCACCGGTTTGCCACATGATGTAGGCCTATGGACTGAACAAGAAACCACCAAAAATTTTAACCAGTCATCGTTCTTACAACACTGAGGACCAGTCATTCGAAATGACTTCTCCATGCATTTTATGCATTGGTAAAAGCACTATGATGAAAAGTGTGATATGTTTTCAGGTATCTCCTATACTAATAGAGCCACATGCTCACCGGTTTGCCACATGATGTAGGCCTATGGACTGAACAAGAAACCACCAAAAATTTTAACCAGTCATCGTTCTCACAACACTGAGGACCAGTCATTCGAAATGACTTCTCCATGCATTTTATGCATTGGTAAAAGCACTATGATGAAAAGTGTGATATGTTTTCAGGTATCTCCTAATACTAATAGAGCCACATGCTCACCGGTTTGCCACATGATGTAGGCCTATGGACTGAACAAGAAGCCACCAAAAATTTTAACCAGTCATCGTTCTCACAACACTGAGGACCAGTCATTCGAAATGACTTCTCCATGCATTTTATGCATTGGTAAAAGCACTATGATGAAAAGTGTGATATGTTTTCAGGTATCTCCTATACTAATAGAGCCACATGCTCACCGGTTTGCCACATGATGTAGGCCCATGGACTGAACAAGAAGCCACCAAAAATTTTAACCAGTCATCGTTCTCACAACACTGAGGACCAGTCATTCGAAATGACTTCTCCATGCATTTTATGCATTGGTAAAAGCAGTATGATGAAAAGTGTGATATGTTTTCAGGTATCTCCTATACTAATAGAGCCACATGCTCACCGGTTTGCCACATGATGTAGGCCCATGGACTGAACAAGAAGCCACCAAAAATTTTAACCAGTCATCGTTCTCACAACACTGAGGACTAGTCATTCGAAATGACTTCTCCATGCATTTTATGCATTGGTAAAAGCACTATGATGAAAAGTGTGATATGTTTTCAGGTATCTCCTATACTAATAGAGCCACATGCTCACCGGTTTGCCACATGATGTAGGCCTATGGACTGAACAAGAAACCACCAAAAATTTTAACCAGTCATCGTTCTCACAACACTGAGGACCAGTCATTCGAAATGACTTCTCCATGCATTTTATGCATTGGTAAAAGCACTATGATGAAAAGTGTGATATGTTTTCAGGTATCTCCTATACTAATAGAGCCACATGCTCACCGGTTTGCCACATGATGTAGGCCTATGGACTGAACAAGAAACCACCAAAAATTTTAACCAGTCATCGTTCTCACAACACTGAGGACCAGTCATTCGAAATGACTTCTCCATGCATTTTATGCATTGGTAAAAGCACTATGATGAAAAGTGTGATATGTTTTCAGGTATCTCCTATACTAATAGAGCCACATGCTCACCGGTTTGCCACATGATGTAGGCCTATGGACTGAACAAGAAGCCACCAAAAATTTTAACCAGTCATCGTTCTCACAACACTGAGGACCAGTCATTCGAAATGACTTCTCCATGCATTTTATGCATTGGTAAAAGCACTATGATGAAAAGTGTGATATGTTTTCAGGTATCTCCTATACTAATAGAGCCACATGCTCACCGGTTTGCCACATGATGTAGGCCTATGGACTGAACAAGAAACCACCAAAAATTTTAACCAGTCATCGTTCTCACAACACTGAGGACTAGGGTTGAGCGAAACGGGTCGAACATTTTCAAAAGTCGCCGACTTTTGGCTAAGTCGGGGTTTCATGAAACCCGATCCGACCCCTGTGCGGGGTCGGCCATGCGGTACGCGACTTTCGCGCCAAAGTCGCGTTTCAATGACGCGAAAAGCGCCATTTCTCAGCCAATGAAGGTAAACGCAGAGTGTGGGCAGCGTGATGACATAGGTCCTGGTCCCCACCATCTTAGAGAAGGGCATTGCAGTGATTGGCTTGCTGTCTGCGACGTCACAGGGGCTATAAAGAGGCGTTCCCGCCGACCGCCATCTTACTGCTGCTGATCTGAGCTTAGGGAGAGGTTGCTGCCGCTTTGTCAGAAGCAGGGATAGCGTTAGGCAGGGTCCATTAACCACAAAACCGCTTGTGCTGCAGCGATTTGCACTGTCCAACACCACCCTCGGTGTGCAGGGACAGTGGAAGTTTTTTTTTTTTTTTTTTCCCCTCAGCGCTGTAGCTCATTGGGCTGCCCTAGAAGGCTCCCTGATGGCTGCATTGCTGTGTGTACGCCGCTGTGCAAACCAACTGCTTTTTTCAAAGCACAAATCCTCTTGTTCCTTCCTTTCTGCACAGCTATCTTTTTTGTTTGTCCACACTTTTTATTTCATTTGTGCATCAGTCCACTCCTTATTGCTGCCTGCCATACCTGGCTGAGATTACTGCAGGCAGGGAGATAGTAGCTGCCTGCCATACCTGGCTGAGATTACTGCAGGCAGGGAGATAGTAATTGTAGGACATTCCCTGTTTTTTTTTTTTTTTTTTTTTTGGTGGGAGATTAAGATTGGCAATTTGGCATTTCTGCTAGAGTGCCATCCCTGTGTGTGCCATCTCTCTCACATAGTGGGCCATAGAAAGCCTTTTCATTTTTCTGTATTTTTTTTTGTGGGGTGTATAAATTCTCCCTGATAAAAATACAGTGGGAGATTAATATTGGCCTTTGGGCTTGTGTGCCAGTCCTGAGTGTGCCATCTCTCTCACAAATAGTGGGCCATAGAAAGCCTATTTTATTTTTTTTGGGGTTTTATAAATTCTCCCTGAAAAAAAGGGAGATTAATATTGGCCTCTGGGCTTGTGTGCCAGTCCTGAGCGTGCCATCTGTGCCAGCCCTGAGCGTGCCATCTCTCTCACAAATAGTGGGCCATAGAAAGCCTATTAATTTTTTTTTTTGGTTTTATAAATTCTCCCTGAAAAAAAGGGAGATTAATATTGGCCTCTGGGCTTGTGTGCCAGTCCTGAGCGTGCCATCTGTGCCAGCCCTGAGCGTGCCATCTCTCTCACAAATAGTGGGCCATAGAAAGCCTATTTAATTTTTTTTTTTGTTTTATAAATTTTCCCTGAAAAAAGGGAGATTAATATTGGCCTCTGGGCTTGTGTGCCAGTTGTGAGCGTGCCATCTGTGCCAGTCCTGAGCGTGCCATCTCTCTCACAAATAGTGGGCCATAGAAAGCCTATTTAAATTTTTTTTTGGTTTTATAAATTCTCCCAGAAAAAAAGGGAGATTAATATTGGCCTCTGGGCTTCTGTGCCAGTCCTGAGCGTGCCATCTGTGCCAGTCCTGAGCGTCCCATCTCTCTCACAAATAGTGGGCCATAGAAAGCCTATTTTATTTTTTTTGGGGGTTTTATAAATTCTCCCTGAAAAAAAGGGAGATTAATATTGGCCTCTGGGCTTGTGTGCCAGTCCTGAGCGTGCCATCTGTGCCAGCCCTGAGCGTGCCATCTCTCTCACAAATAGTGGGCCATAGAAAGCCTATTTATTTTTTTTTTTTGTTTTATAAATTTTCCCTGAAAAAAGGGAGATTAATATTGGCCTCTGGGCTTGTGTGCCAGTTGTGAGCGTGCCATCTGTGCCAGTCCTGAGCGTGCCATCTCTCTCACAAATAGTGGGCCATAGAAAGCCTATTTAAATTTTTTTTTGGTTTTATAAATTCTACCAGAAAAAAAGGGAGATTAATATTGGCCTCTGGGCTTCTGTGCCAGTCCTGAGCGTGCCATCTGTGCCAGTCCTGAGCGTCCCATCTCTCTCACAAATAGTGGGCCATAGAAAGCCTATTTTTTTTTTTTTTTGGGTTTTAGAAATTCTCCCTGGAAAAAAAAAGGGAGATTAATATTGCCCTTTGGGCTTGTGTGCCAGTACTAAGCGTTCCATCTCTCTCTCTCTCTCTCTCAGTCAGTGGGCCATAGAACGCCTATTTTTGGTTTTATTTGTTTTCTAAATTCTCCCTGAAAAAATCATTTTATTTTATTTGGTTTCTAAATTCTTCCTGATAAAATCACATTTTTTTTATTATTTTTTTTTCTAAAGTCTCCCTGAAAAAAAAAAAAAAAACAGTGGGAGATTAATATTGGCCTTTCTGCTTGTGTGCCAGTCTTGACTCCTGGGTGCGTCATCTCTCAGTCAGTGGGCCATAGAACGCCTATTTTTGGTTTTATTTGTTTTATAAATTCTCCCAGAAAAAATCATTTTATTTTATTTGGTTTCTAAATTCTTCCTGATAAAATCACATTTTTTTTATAATTTTTTTTTCTAAAGTCTCCCTGAAAAAAAAAAAAAAAAACAGTGGGAGATTAATATTGGCCTTTCTGCTTGTGTGCCAGTCTTGACTCCTGGGTGCGTCATCTCTCAGTCAGTGGGCCATAGAACGCCTATTTTTGGTTTTATTTGTTTTATAAATTCTCCCAGAAAAAATCATTTTATTTTATTTGGTTTCTAAATTCTTCCTGATAAAATCACATTTTTTTTATTATTTTTTTTTCTAAAGTCTCCCTGAAAAAAAAAAAAAAAAACAGTGGGAGATTAATATTGGCCTTTCTGCTTGTGTGCCAGTCTTGACTCCTGGGTGCGTCATCTCTCAGTCAGTGGGCCATAGAACGCCTATTTTTGGTTTTATTTGTTTTCTAAATTCTCCCTGAAAAAATCATTTTATTTTATTTGGTTTCTAAATTCTTCCTGATAAAATCACATTTTTTTTATTATTTTTTTTTCTAAAGTCTCCCTGAAAAAAAAAAAAAAAAACAGTGGGAGATTAATATTGGCCTTTCTGCTTGTGTGCCAGTCTTGACTCCTGGGTGCGTCATCTCTCAGTCAGTGGGCCATAGAACGCCTATTTTTGGTTTTATTTGTTTTATAAATTCTCCCAGAAAAAATCATTTTATTTTATTTGGTTTCTAAATTCTTCCTGATAAAATCATATTTTTTTTATTATTTTTTTTTCTAAAGTCTCCCTGAAAAAAAAAAAAAAAAAACAACCAAAAAAAACAGTGGGAGATTAATATTGGCCTTTCTGCTTGTGTGCCAGTCTTGACTCCTGGGTGTGCCATCTCTCTCTCTCTCTCTCTCTCTCTCTCTCTCTCTCTCCAATTGTGGTCCATAGAAAGCCTATATTTTTTTTCCTTGATTTGGGTTCTAAAATCTACCAGAGAAAATAACTACATCAATCATTGGTAGAAAAATATTGGCCTCTGGGTTTGTGTGCCACTCCTGACTCCTGTGTGCGTCATCTCTCAGTCAGTGGGCCATAGAACGCCTATTTTTGTTTTTATTTGTTTTATAAATTCTCCCTGAAAAAATCATTTTATTTTATTTGGTTTCTAAATTCTTCCTGATAAAATCATATTTTTTTTATTATTTTTTTTTCTAAAGTCTCCCTGAAAAAAAAAACAAAAAAAAAAAAACAAAAAAAACAGTGGGAGATTAATATTGGCCTTTCTGCTTGTGTGCCAGTCTTGACTCCTGGGTGTGCCATCTCTCTCTCTCTCTCTCTCTCTCTCCAATTGTGGTCCATAGAAAGCCTACATTTTTTTTCCTTGATTTGGGTTCCAAAATCTACCAGAGAAAATAACTCCATCAATCATTGGTAGAAAAATATTGGCCTCTGGGCTTGTGTGCCACTCCTGATTCCTGTGTGCGTCATCTCTCACTCAGTGGCCCATAGAAAGCATATAGTTTGTTACATTTGTTTTCTAAATTCTCCCTGCAAAAATCTTTTTTTTTTTTGGGGGGGGGTTTCTAAAGTGTTCCTGAAAAAAATAAAAATAAAAAAAAAATAATAGTGTGACATTAATATTAACATTTGTGCTTCAGTGACAGTCCTGCGTGTGGGGCATCTCTCTAATTTGCAGCCACCAAAAAAAGAGTGTGTAACATTGGGCCTGATTTTCGCTGTGGTCTCACCAACCTGTAAAGGGGTAGCTAAATCATACTGAAGTTATAGCTCACCGTGTAAGTTGTGTGACTGCAACAAATAACGTTAGTTTGGTTACGTTTTTAAAACAATGAGGAAGTCTAGTGGAAGAGGTCGTGGCCGGGGGCGTTCATTGTCAGCTGGTAATGAGGGTAGTGGTAGTGGTGGAGCATCAGGTGGTCGTGGGGGAAAAAATATTGCACCTAAGTCTGGAGCTGTGGAGCCAGGTTCGTCGTCCGGCTACACAAGGCCTCGAACGCTCCCTTTTCTGGGATTAGGAAAACCGCTTTTAAAGCCGGAGCAGCAAGAGCAAGTTTTGGCTTATCTTGCTGACTCAGCCTCTAGCTCTTTTGCCTCATCTCGTGAAACTGGTAAAAGTAAAAGCAGCGCGTCGTTAGTGGATGTTCACGGTCAGGGACAAGTCACTTCCTTGTCCTCTTCAGCAAAAACAACAACAGAGAAGAATGCAGCAGGCGACACAACGGGTTACTCCATGGAGCTCTTTACACATACCGTCCCTGGCTTAGAAAGTGAAGCAGTTAACAGTCCATGCCCATTACAAATTGAATCTGACATGGAGTGCACTGACGCACAGCCACAGCCAGACTACTATGCTGGTCCTTTGACTCAGACCACAACATTGCCCTCGCAGGGTGCTGATCAAGAATCAGACCCTGATGAGACTATGTTGCCCCATCACGAACGCTATACCACCGAACGACACGGTGACACAGACGAAGTTGCGCAGGAGGTACAAGAAGAGTTATTAGATGACCCAGTTCTTGACCCCGATTGGCAGCCATTGGGGGAACAGGGTGCAGGCGGCAGCAGTTCTGAAGCAGAGGAGGAGGAGGGGCCGCAGCAGGCATCAACATCGCCACAGGTTCCATCTGCCGGGCCCGTATCTTGCCCAAAACGCGTGGCAAAGCCAAAACCTGGTGGAGGACAGCGTGGCCATCCGGTTAAAGCTCAGTCTGCAATGCCTGAAAAGGTATCCGATGCTAGAAAGAGTGCAGTCTGGCATTTTTTTAAACAACATCCAATTGATCAGCGCAAAGTCATCTGTCAAAAATGTTCTACTTCCTTAAGCAGAGGTCAGAATCTGAAAAGTCTCAATACTAGTTGCATGCATAGACATTTAACCACCATGCATTTGAAAGCTTGGACTAACTACCAAACGTCCCTTAAGGTTGTTGCACCCTCGGCCAATGAAGCTAGTCATCAACGCAACATCCCTTCCGGCAGTGTAGGACCACCATTTAGCGCACCACCTGCTGTATCTGTGCAGGTATCTTTGCCAGGCCAAAGCAGTCAGGGTCAGGGAATCACCAGTTTCGTAGTAGGAAACACTGCATCTAGGGCACCGGCGGCAACAATACCATCTCCCACCGTCTCTCAGTCTGCCATGTCCACCGGCACCCCCGCTAGTTCCACGATCTCCAGCTCTCCAGTCCAGCTCACCCTACATGAGACTATGGTTAGAAAAAGGAAATACTTAGCCTCGCATCCGCGTACACAGGGTTTGAACGCCCACATAGCTAGACTAATCTCGTTAGAGATGATGCCCTACCGGTTAGTTGAAAGCGAAGCTTTCAAAGACCTGATGGACTACGCTGTACCACGCTACGAGCTACCCAGTCGACACTTTTTTTCCAGAAAAGCCATCCCAGCCCTCCACCAGCATGTTAAAGAGCGCATCGTCCATGCACTCAGGCAATCTGTGAGCACAAAGGTGCACCTGACAACAGATGCATGGACCAGTAGGCATGGCCAGGGACGTTACGTGTCCATCACGGCACACTGGGTAAATGTGGTGGATTCAGGGTCCACAGGGGACAGCAAGTTTGGGACAGTTCTGCCTAGCCCACGGTCTAGTAAACAGTTGTCTGTAGCCGTTCGCACCCCCTCCTCCTCCTCCTCCTCGTCCTCCTGCAGAAGCAAGAGCTCGTCCACAGACCGCAGTCGCACAAACACTCCATCCGCACCTGCCACTGTTGCACACCAGGTCTCCCATTATGGGGCAGCAACTGGCATACGTCAGCAGGCTGTATTGGCTATGAAGTGTTTGGGCGACAATAGACACACCGCGGAAGTTCTGTCCGAGTTCTTGCAGCAAGAAACGCAGTCGTGGCTGGGCACTGTAGATCTTGAGGCAGGCAAGGTAGTGAGTGATAACGGAAGGAATTTCATGGCTGCCATCTCCCTTTCCCAACTGAAACACATTCCTTGCCTGGCTCACACCTTAAACCTGGTGGTGCAGTGCTTCCTGAAAAGTTATCCGGGGTTATCCGACCTGCTCCTCAAAGTGCGTGGACTTTGCGCACATATCCGCCGTTCGCCTGTACACTCCAGCCGTATGCAGACCTATCAGCGTTCTTTGAACCTTCCCCAGCATCGCCTAATCATAGACGTTGCAACAAGGTGGAACTCAACACTGCACATGCTTCAGAGACTGTGCGAACAGAGGCGGGCTGTTATGTTTTTGTGGGAGGATACACATACACGGGCAGGCAGTAGGATGGCAGACATGGAGTTGTCAGGTGTGCAGTGGTCGAAGATTCAAGACATGTGTCAAGTCCTTCAGTGTTTTGAGGAATGCACACGGCTGGTTAGTGCAGACAACGCCATAATAAGCATGAGCATCCCCCTAATGCGTCTGCTGATGCAAAGTTTGACGCACATAAAGGATCAGGCGTCTGCACCAGAGGAAGAGGAAAGCCTTGATGACAGTCAGCGATTGTCTGGTCAGGGCAGTGTACATGACGAGGTACCGGGCGAAGAGGAGGTGGAGGATGAGGAGGATGATGGGGATGAGTATATTTTTAATGAGGAAGCTTTCCCGGGGGCACGGGAAATTGGTGGCGTGGCAAGGCCGGGTTCTGGTTTTTTGAGGGACACAAGTGACGTAGATTTGCCTGCAACTGCCCCTCAACCAAGCACAACCGCAGATTTGACAACGGGAACTTTGGCCCACATGGCGGATTATGCCTTGCGTATCCTCAAAAGGGACACACGCATTACAAAAATGATGAACGATGACGATTACTGGTTGGCCTGCCTCCTTGATCCTCGCTATAAAGGCAAATTGCAAAATATTATGCCACATGAGAACTTGGAACTAATATTAGCAACAAAACAATCAACTCTTGTTGACCGTTTGCTTCTGGCATTCCCTGCACACAGCGCCCGTGATCGTTCTCACACGAGCTCCAGGGGCCAGCAGACCAGAGGTGTTAGAGGGGCAGAAATCAGAAGTGGCGTTGGCCAGAGGGGTTTTCTGACCAGGTTGTGGAGTGATTTTTCTATGACCGCAGACAGGACAGGTACTGCAGCATCAATTCAAAGTGACAGGAGACAACATTTGTCCAGTATGGTTACAAACTATTTTTCATCCCTTATCGACGTTCTCCCTCAACCGTCATTCCCATTTGATTACTGGGCATCCAAATTAGACACCTGGCCAGAATTGGCAGAATATGCATTGCAGGAGCTTGCTTGCCCGGCAGCTAGTGTCCTATCAGAAAGAGTATTCAGTGCTGCAGGTTCAATACTAACAGAAAAAAGGACTCGTCTGGCTACCCAAAATGTAGATGATCTAACCTTCATTAAAATGAACCACAACTGGATTTCAAAATCTTTTGCCCCACCCTGCCCGGCTGACACCTAGCTTTCCTATGAAAAGGTCTTGCCTGTGGACTATTCTGAATGACTTTTCCAATCTCGTAATTTTCTTCACCTGATTGTCCAGCATACGACATGTTTCCACCTCACGAAATGGCCAAACTCCCCACACGGGGCCGTGCTATCGCCACTTTGCGCTTGGACCCTTGAGAGTGCTGTTTGTCTGAAGAGGTGGGTGTGGCCGCTTTTGGTCGACGGCACTGCCACTGGGTCCCTCATAGTACAATAAAGTGTCTCTGGCGGTGGTGGTGCGCACCCAACGTCAGACACACCGTTGTAATATGAGGGGCCCTGTGCCTGTAACGCCGGCCACAAGACAGTTCCCCCCCCCAGCTCAAACAGTGCTCTACCACTAGCAAAATTATCTCTCACAGCTTCACCAATGTGTAGTCTAGGCGCTGACATCCTTCAATGCCTGGCACTGACAATACCATTGTTTTGACATTTTTGTTATGTTAGGCCTTCGATGCCTGTCTGCGGTCCATTCTTTCAACTACTACTACACTGACCAGGTCACTGCTGCCCGTCTACCCCTGGAACCAATTTAAAATTGCCTACAGCCATGTGTTATTATTTTAGGCCTTCGATGCCTGTCTGCGGTCACTCCTTCCACTAGGCCTCCACTGACCACACCACTGCTGTCCGTGTACCCCTGGAACCAATTTAAAATTGCCTACAGCCATGTGTTATTATTTTAGGCCTTCGATGCCTGTCTGCGGTCACTCCTTCCACTAGGCCTCCACTGACCACACCACTGCTGCCCGTGTACCCCTGGAACCAATTTAAAATTGCCTACAGCCAGCCCAATTTTTTTATTTTAGGCCTTCGATGCCTGTCTGCGGTCCATTCTTTCAACTACTACTACACTGACCAGGTCACTGCTGCCCGTGTACCCCTGGAACCAATTTAAAATTGCCTACAGCCATGTGTTATTATTTTAGGCCTTCGATGCCTGTCTGCGGTCACTCCTTCCACTAGGCCTCCACTGACCACACCACTGCTGTCCGTGTACCCCTGGAACCAATTTAAAATTGCCTACAGCCATGTGTTTTTATTTTAGGCCTTCGATGCCTGTCTGCGGTCCATTCTTTCAACTACTACTACACTGACCAGGGCACTGCTGGCCGTGTACCCCTGGAACCAACATCAGAAAATATAAAAATAAGTATTTTGCTTATAAAAAAGAAAATACTGGTGAGATATCAAATGCAGACATTTTAACATTAAAAACAAACACACAACTAAAATCTGGTACAGTACTAAAAATGGCCACCAGCTACAATTACTTTCTCCTGCAAGTAGTTAACTGAAAGTTTTTTTAAATTGAAAACACACATATGGCATCCACCGAGTGTTGTCCTGTCGCGTCTTCTTTATATTATTGCCGAGAAGATGCAAAATAATGAAAATAATAAAATCATTAATTACCAAAATAATAGAGAAAGTCAACACCACATTGCAAATAAACATTCATTCCAAATAAAGAAGCAGGGCGCGTCCGAGGGTGAGTATATACCTAATAAGAATCTAATCACCCTCGGACGCGCAATGCTTATTTCCAACAGCCTTCCTTCCTAAGAATCAGCCCTTCCGTCGTGTAGAGAGACGTTGTGTTACACTCCAAGGTGTTCCCCAGGTTGCCTTTCCTGAGCTTCGATCTTCCGGCTCTCGTTTAGTAGTTCTTGGAAACTACACTGCATTAGGCCTTCAAATTGGGTATGGGGTGTAGAGAGAGGGTGTGTTACACTCCAAGGTGTTCCCCAGGTTGCCTTTCCTGAGCTTCGATATTCCGGCTCTCGTTTAGTAGTTGTTGGAAACTACACTGCATTAGGCCTTCAAATTGGGTATGGGGTGTAGAGAGAGGGTGTGTTACACTCCAAGGTGTTCCCCAGGTTGCCTTTCCTGAGCTTCGAAATTCCGGCTCTCGTTTAGTAGTTGTTGGAAACTACACTGCATTAGGCCTACAAATTTGGTATGGGGGAAACATTGGCGCATCTGCGGTCCCTCCTTCCTCTAGGCCTCCACTGACCTGTCTACTGCTGCCCGTGTTCCCCTGGAACCAATTTTAAATTGCCTACAGGCAGCCCAATTTATTATGTTAGGGCTTCGAAGCCTGTCTGCGGTCCCTCCTTCCACTAGGCCTCCACTGACCTGTCTACTGCTGCCCGTGTACCCCTTGAACCAACATCATAAAATAAAAAAAAAAGGATTTTGCTTATAAAAAAGAAAATACTGGTGAGATATCAAATGCAGACATTTTGACATTAAAAACAAACAAACAGCTAAAATCTGGTACAGTACTAAAAATGGCCACCAGCTACAATTACTTTCTCCTGCAAGTAGTTAACTGAAAGGTTTTTTAAATTGAAAACACACATATGGCATCCACCGAGTGTTGTCCTGTCGCGTCTTCTTTATATTATTGCCGATAAGATGCAAAATAATGAAAATAATAAAATCATTAATTACCAAAATAATAGAGAAAGTCAACACCACATTGCAAATAAACATTCATTCCAAATAAAGAAGCAGGGCGCGTCCGAGGGTGAGTATATACCTAATAAGAATCTAATCACCCTCGGACGCGCAATGCTTATTTCCAACAGCCTTCCTTCCTAAGAATCATCCCTTCCGTGGTGTAGAGAGACGTTGTGTTACACTCCAAGGTGTTCCCCAGGTTGCCTTTCCTGAGCTTCGATCTACCGGCTCTCGTTTAGTAGTTGTTGGAAACTACGCTGCATTAGGCCTTCAAATTGGGTATGGGGTGTAGAGAGATGGTGTGTTCCACTCCAAGGTGTTCCCCAGGTTGCCTTTCCTGAGCTTCGATCTTCCGGCTCTCGTTTAGTAGTTCTTGGAAACTACACTGCATTAGGCCTTCAAATTGGGTATGGGGTGTAGAGAGAGGGTGTGTTACACTCCAAGGTGTTCCCCAGGTTGCCTTTCCTGAGCTTCGATATTCCGGCTCTCGTTTAGTAGTTGTCGGAAACTACGCTGCATTAGGCCTACAAATTGGGTATGGGGTGTAGAGAGAGGGTGTGTTACACTCCAAGGTGTTCCCCAGGTTGCCTTTCCTGAGCTTCGATATTCCGGCTCTCGTTTAGTAGTTGTCGGAAACTACGCTGCATTAGGCCTTCAAATTGGGTATGGGGTGTAGCGAGAGGGTGTGTTACACTCCAAGGTGTTCCCCAGGTTGCCTTTCCTGAGCTTCGATCTTCCGGCTCTCGTTTAGTAGTTCTTGGAAACTACACTGCATTAGACCTTCAAATTGGGTATGGGGTGTAGAGAGAGGGTGTGTTACACTCTAAGGTGTTCCCCAGGTTTCCTTGCCATTGCTTCGGTCTTCCGACTCTCGTTTAGTAGTTGTAGAAAAGTACACTGCATTAGGCCATACAAAATGGGTATGGGGTGGAGAGAGATGGTGTGTTACACTCCAAGGTGTTCCCCAGGTTGCCTTTCCTGAGCTTCTATCTTCAGGCTCTCATTAAATTGTGGTTAAATGGAACAACTGCATTTGGCGTACTAGTTGGTTTGGGGCCTACTATCGGTGTCTGCCACTCCTTGCTGTTCTCCTCCACTGAACAAAGCTGTGCCGCCTGTTTACTACGGTTGCCAATTTTGAACTGCATTTCGACTACTTACTGATTTGGCCCTACTCTCTGTGTCAGCCTCTCATTCCAGTTGTCCTCCACTGCAATGCCCCCTGGTTATTCCTGTGTTACCAATTTTGAACTGCATTTAGCCCACTTTCTTCTTTGGGCCTATATCTGTGTTTCCACTTCATCGTGCCCATTGCCCAGCCAGTGATAGATGAGTCTGCTGGTACATTGACCCATAACGCAACATTCCCCGTGCACGCTACACAACAACATTGTGACCCTGCTGAAAGTCAGGTTGCTCTTCCCGCATACCATACCACCTTACACGGGGACAAAGAGGAAGGTGCAGATGAAAGTGCAGGTTCCTTCATCAGGTGGGGGGAGGAATACTAGTTGGCGACGTCACTGGCACAGGGCCTCTCATAGTACGCAAAAGTGTTGCTGCCGGTGGGAGGCGCCCCCGCCGTGCAAACACACCGCTGTACTTTGAGGGGCCCTGTGCCAGTGCCAATGCCAACGAGTGGGCCCCCCCTGCTTGCTCAGGTTCACAGCACTTGCAAAGTTGAAATACTTACCTCTCCCTGCTCCACTGCCGTGACGTGGTCCAGATTTCCTGGGCCCACTAATTACTTGAACCAGCCCTACCCCCCACAACTTTAGCCAAATGACCCCCAATTTCAAATGCCTTCCAATTATTATAAGGTAAATTACGCTTGACAAGCTTCATTAAGAAGAATGGATGGTTTTGACATTAAAATGGGCACTCTAGGTGTTTTCCTGGCCCCCACTCACTGCCGACTATGCTGCCCCATTGACTTGCATTGGGTTTCGTGTTTCGGTCGATCCCGACTTTACGTCATAATCGGCCGATTTCACTCGACCTGACTTTGGACATAGTCGGGTTTCGCAAAACCCGGCTCGACTCTAAAAAGGTCAAGGTCGCTCAACTCTACTGAGGACCAGTCATTCGAAATGACTTCTCCATGCGTTTTATGCATTGGTAAAAGCACTATGATGAAAAGTGTGATATGTTTTCAGGTATCTCCTATACTAATAGAGCCACATGCTCACCGGTTTGCCACATGATGTAGGCCTATGGACTGAACAAGAAACCACCAAAAATTTTAACCAGTCATCGTTCTCACAACACTGAGGACCAGTCATTCGAAATGACTTCTCCATGCATTTTATGCATTGGTAAAAGCACTATGATGAAAAGTGTGATATGTTTTCAGGTATCTCCTATACTAATAGAGCCACATGCTCACCGGTTTGCCACATGATGTAGGCCTATGGACTGAACAAGAAGCCACCAAAAATTTTAACCAGTCATCGTTCTCACAACACTGAGGACCAGTCATTCGAAATGACTTCTCCATGCATTTTATGCATTGGTAAAAGCACTATGATGAAAAGTGTGATATGTTTTCAGGTATCTCCTATACTAATAGAGCCACATGCTCACCGGTTTGCCACATGATGTAGGCCTATGGACTGAACAAGAAACCACCAAAAATTTTAACCAGTCATCGTTCTCACAACACTGAGGACCAGTCATTCGAAATGACTTCTCCATGCATTTTATGCATTGGTAAAAGCACTATGATGAAAAGTGTGATATGTTTTCAGGTATCTCCTATACTAATAGAGCCACATGCTCACCGGTTTGCCACATGATGTAGGCCTATGGACTGAACAAGAAACCACCAAAAATTTTAACCAGTCATCGTTCTCACAACACTGAGGACCAGTCATTCGAAATGACTTCTCCATGCATTTTATGCATTGGTAAAAGCACTATGATGAAAAGTGTGATATGTTTTCAGGTATCTCCTATACTAATAGAGCCACATGCTCACCGGTTTGCCCCATGATGTAGGCCTATGGACTGAACAAGAAACCACCAAAAATTTTAACCAGTCATCGTTCTCACAACACTGAGGACCAGTCATTCGAAATGACTTCTCCATGCATTTTATGCATTGGTAAAAGCACTATGATGAAAAGTGTGATATGTTTTCAGGTATCTCCTATACTAATAGAGCCACATGCTCACCGGTTTGCCACATGATGTAGGCCTATGGACTGAACAAGAAACCACCAAAAATTTTAAACAGTCATCGTTCTCACAACACTGAGGACCAGTCATTCGAAATGACTTCTCCATGCATTTTATGCATTGGTAAAAGCACTATGATGAAAAGTGTGATATGTTTTCAGGTATCTCCTATACTAATAGAGCCACATGCTCACCGGTTTGCCACATGATGTAGGCCTATGGACTGAACAAGAAACCACCAAAAATTTTAACCAGTCATCGTTCTCACAACACTGAGGACCAGTCATTCGAAATGACTTCTCCATGCATTTTATGCATTGGTAAAAGCACTATGATGAAAAGTGTGATATGTTTTCAGGTATCTCCTATACTAATAGAGCCACATGCTCACCGGTTTGCCACATGATGTAGGCCTATGGACTGAACAAGAAACCACCAAAAATTTTAACCAGTCATCGTTCTCACAACACTGAGGACCAGTCATTCGAAATGACTTCTCCATGCATTTTATGCATTGGTAAAAGCACTATGATGAAAAGTGTGATATGTTTTCAGGTATCTCCTATACTAATAGAGCCACATGCTCACCGGTTTGCCACATGATGTAGGCCTATGGACTGAACAAGAAACCACCAAAAATTTTAACCAGTCATCGTTCTCACAACACTGAGGACCAGTCATTCGAAATGACTTCTCCATGCATTTTATGCATTGGTAAAAGCACTATGATGAAAAGTGTGATATGTTTTCAGGTATCTCCTATACTAATAGAGCCACATGCTCACCGGTTTGCCACATGATGTAGGCCTATGGACTGAACAAGAAACCACCAAATATTTTAACCAGTCATCGTTCTCACAACACTGAGGACCATTCATTCGAAATGACTTCTCCATGCATTTTATGCATTGGTAAAAGCACTATGATGAAAAGTGTGATATGTTTTCAGGTATCTCCTATACTAATAGAGCCACATG
Organism: Ranitomeya imitator; assembly: GCF_032444005.1. Taxonomy (NCBI): domain Eukaryota; kingdom Metazoa; phylum Chordata; class Amphibia; order Anura; family Dendrobatidae; genus Ranitomeya; species Ranitomeya imitator. The sequence goes on along the minus strand of NW_027193543.1, from coordinate 12,095 downwards.
CTCACCGGTTTGCCACATGATGTAGGCCTATGGACTGAACAAGAAACCACCAAAAATTTTAACCAGTCATCGTTCTCACAACACTGAGGACCAGTCATTCGAAATGACTTCTCCATGCATTTTATGCATTGGTAAAAGCACTATGATGAAAAGTGTGATATGTTTTCAGGTATCTCCTATACTAATAGAGCCACATGCTCACCGGTTTGCCACATGATGTAGGCCTATGGACTGAACAAGAAACCACCAAAAATTTTAACCAGTCATCGTTCTCACAACACTGAGGACCAGTCATTCGAAATGACTTCTCCATGCATTTTATGCATTGGTAAAAGCACTGTGATGAAAAGTGTGATATGTTTTCAGGTATCTCCTATACTAATAGAGCCACATGCTCACCGGTTTGCCACATGATGTAGGCCTATGGACTGAACAAGAAACCACCAAATATTTTAACCAGTCATCGTTCTCACAACACTGAGGACCATTCATTCGAAATGACTTCTCCATGCATTTTATGCATTGGTAAAAGCACTATGATGAAAAGTGTGATATGTTTTCAGGTATCTCCTATACTAATAGAGCCACATGCTCACCGGTTTGCCACATGATGTAGGCCTATGGACTGAACAAGAAACCACCAAAAATTTTAACCAGTCATCGTTCTCACAACACTGAGGACCAGTCATTCGAAATGACTTCTCCATGCATTTTATGCATTGGTAAAAGCACTATGATGAAAAGTGTGATATGTTTTCAGGTATCTCCTAATACTAATAGAGCCACATGCTCACCGGTTTGCCACATGATGTAGGCCTATGGACTGAACAAGAAGCCACCAAAAATTTTAACCAGTCATCGTTCTCACAACACTGAGGACCAGTCATTCGAAATGACTTCTCCATGTATTTTATGCATTGGTAAAAGCACTATGATGAAAAGTGTGATATGTTTTCAGGTATCTCCTATACTAATAGAGCCACATGCTCACCGGTTTGCCACATGATGTAGGCCCATGGACTGAACAAGAAGCCACCAAAAATTTTAACCAGTCATCGTTCTCACAACACTGAGGACCAGTCATTCGAAATGACTTCTCCATGCATTTTATGCATTGGTAAAAGCAGTATGATGAAAAGTGTGATATGTTTTCAGGTATCTCCTATACTAATAGAGCCACATGCTCACCAGTTTGCCACATGATGTAGGCCCATGGACTGAACAAGAAGCCACCAAAAATTTTAACCAGTCATCGTTCTCACAACACTGAGGACCAGTCATTCGAAATGACTTCTCCATGCATTTTATGCATTGGTAAAAGCAGTATGATGAAAAGTGTGATATGTTTTCAGGTATCTCCTATACTAATAGAGCCACATGCTCACCGGTTTGCCACATGATGTAGGCCTATGGACTGAACAAGAAACCACCAAAAATTTTAACCAGTCATCGTTCTCACAACACTGAGGACCAGTCATTCGAAATGACTTCTCCATGCATTTTATGCATTGGTAAAAGCACTATGATGAAAAGTGTGATATGTTTTCAGGTATCTCCTATACTAATAGAGCCACATGCTCACCGGTTTGCCACATGATGTAGGCCTATGGACTGAACAAGAAACCACCAAAAATTTTAACCAGTCATCGTTCTCACAACACTGAGGACCAGTCATTCGAAATGACTTCTCCATGCATTTTATGCATTGGTAAAAGCACTATGATGAAAAGTGTGATATGTTTTCAGGTATCTCCTATACTAATAGAGCCACATGCTCACCGGTTTGCCACATGATGTAGGCCTATGGACTGAACAAGAAGCCACCAAAAATTTTAACCAGTCATCGTTCTCACAACACTGAGGACCAGTCATTCGAAATGACTTCTCCATGCATTTTATGCATTGGTAAAAGCACTATGATGAAAAGTGTGATATGTTTTCAGGTATCTCCTATACTAATAGAGCCACATGCTCACCGGTTTGCCACATGATGTAGGCCTATGGACTGAACAAGAAACCACCAAAAATTTTAACCAGTCATCGTTCTCACAACACTGAGGACCAGTCATTCGAAATGACTTCTCCATGCATTTTATGCATTGGTAAAAGCACTATGATGAAAAGTGTGATATGTTTTCAGGTATCTCCTATACTAATAGAGCCACATGCTCACCGGTTTGCCACATGATGTAGGCCTATGGACTGAACAAGAAACCACCAAAAATTTTAACCAGTCATCGTTCTCACAACACTGAGGACCAGTCATTCGAAATGACTTCTCCATGCATTTTATGCATTGGTAAAAGCACTATGATGAAAAGTGTGATATGTTTTCAGGTATCTCCTATACTAATAGAGCCACATGCTCACCGGTTTGCCCCATGATGTAGGCCTATGGACTGAACAAGAAACCACCAAAAATTTTAACCAGTCATCGTTCTCACAACACTGAGGACCAGTCATTCGAAATGACTTCTCCATGCATTTTATGCATTGGTAAAAGCACTATGATGAAAAGTGTGATATGTTTTCAGGTATCTCCTATACTAATAGAGCCACATGCTCACCGGTTTGCCACATGATGTAGGCCTATGGACTGAACAAGAAACCACCAAAAATTTTAACCAGTCATCGTTCTCACAACACTGAGGACCAGTCATTCGAAATGACTTCTCCATGCATTTTATGCATTGGTAAAAGCACTATGATGAAAAGTGTGATATGTTTTCAGGTATCTCCTATACTAATAGAGCCACATGCTCACCGGTTTGCCACATGATGTAGGCCTATGGACTGAACAAGAAACCACCAAAAATTTTAACCAGTCATCGTTCTCACAACACTGAGGACCAGTCATTCGAAATGACTTCTCCATGCATTTTATGCATTGGTAAAAGCACTATGATGAAAAGTGTGATATGTTTTCAGGTATCTCCTATACTAATAGAGCCACATGCTCACCGGTTTGCCACATGATGTAGGCCTATGGACTGAACAAGAAACCACCAAAAATTTTAACCAGTCATCGTTCTCACAACACTGAGGACCAGTCATTCGAAATGACTTCTCCATGCATTTTATGCATTGGTAAAAGCACTATGATGAAAAGTGTGATATGTTTTCAGGTATCTCCTATACTAATAGAGCCACATGCTCACCGGTTTGCCACATGATGTAGGCCTATGGACTGAACAAGAAACCACCAAAAATTTTAACCAGTCATCGTTCTCACAACACTGAGGACCAGTCATTCGAAATGACTTCTCCATGCATTTTATGCATTGGTAAAAGCACTATGATGAAAAGTGTGATATGTTTTCAGGTATCTCCTATACTAATAGAGCCACATGCTCACCGGTTTGCCACATGATGTAGGCCTATGGACTGAACAAGAAACCACCAAATATTTTAACCAGTCATCGTTCTCACAACACTGAGGACCATTCATTCGAAATGACTTCTCCATGCATTTTATGCATTGGTAAAAGCACTATGATGAAAAGTGTGATATGTTTTCAGGTATCTCCTATACTAATAGAGCCACATGCTCACCGGTTTGCCACATGATGTAGGCCTATGGACTGAACAAGAAACCACCAAAAATTTTAACCAGTCATCGTTCTCACAACACTGAGGACCAGTCATTCGAAATGACTTCTCCATGCATTTTATGCATTGGTAAAAGCACTATGATGAAAAGTGTGATATGTTTTCAGGTATCTCCTATACTAATAGAGCCACATGCTCACCGGTTTGCCACATGATGTAGGCCTATGGACTGAACAAGAAACCACCAAAAATTTTAACCAGTCATCGTTCTCACAACACTGAGGACCAGTCATTCGAAATGACTTCTCCATGCATTTTATGCATTGGTAAAAGCACTGTGATGAAAAGTGTGATATGTTTTCAGGTATCTCCTATACTAATAGAGCCACATGCTCACCGGTTTGCCACATGATGTAGGCCTATGGACTGAACAAGAAACCACCAAATATTTTAACCAGTCATCGTTCTCACAACACTGAGGACCATTCATTCGAAATGACTTCTCCATGCATTTTATGCATTGGTAAAAGCACTATGATGAAAAGTGTGATATGTTTTCAGGTATCTCCTATACTAATAGAGCCACATGCTCACCGGTTTGCCACATGATGTAGGCCTATGGACTGAACAAGAAACCACCAAAAATTTTAACCAGTCATCGTTCTTACAACACTGAGGACCAGTCATTCGAAATGACTTCTCCATGTATTTTATGCATTGGTAAAAGCACTATGATGAAAAGTGTGATATGTTTTCAGGTATCTCCTATACTAATAGAGCCACATGCTCACCGGTTTGCCACATGATGTAGGCCTATGGACTGAACAAGAAACCACCAAAAATTTTAACCAGTCATCGTACTCACAACACTGAGGACCAGTCATTCGAAATGACTTCTCCATGCATTTTATGCATTGGTAAAAGCACTATGATGAAAAGTGTGATATGTTTTCAGGTATCTCCTAATACTAATAGAGCCACATGCTCACCGGTTTGCCACATGATGTAGGCCTATGGACTGAACAAGAAGCCACCAAAAATTTTAACCAGTCATCGTTCTCACAACACTGAGGACCAGTCATTCGAAATGACTTCTCCATGCATTTTATGCATTGGTAAAAGCACTATGATGAAAAGTGTGATATGTTTTCAGGTATCTCCTATACTAATAGAGCCACATGCTCACCGGTTTGCCACATGATGTAGGCCCATGGACTGAACAAGAAGCCACCAAAAATTTTAACCAGTCATCGTTCTCACAACACTGAGGACCAGTCATTCGAAATGACTTCTCCATGCATTTTATGCATTGGTAAAAGCAGTATGATGAAAAGTGTGATATGTTTTCAGGTATCTCCTATACTAATAGAGCCACATGCTCACCGGTTTGCCACATGATGTAGGCCCATGGACTGAACAAGAAGCCACCAAAAATTTTAACCAGTCATCGTTCTCACAACACTGAGGACCAGTCATTCGAAATGACTTCTCCATGCATTTTATGCATTGGTAAAAGCAGTATGATGAAAAGTGTGATATGTTTTCAGGTATCTCCTATACTAATAGAGCCACATGCTCACCGGTTTGCCACATGATGTAGGCCTATGGACTGAACAAGAAACCACCAAAAATTTTAACCAGTCATCGTTCTCACAACACTAAGGACCAGTCATTCGAAATGACTTCTCCATGCATTTTATGCATTGGTAAAAGCACTATGATGAAAAGTGTGATATGTTTTCAGGTATCTCCTATACTAATAGAGCCACATGCTCACCGGTTTGCCACATGATGTAGGCCTATGGACTGAACAAGAAACCACCAAAAATTTTAACCAGTCATCGTTCTCACAACACTGAGGACCAGTCATTCGAAATGACTTCTCCATGCATTTTATGCATTGGTAAAAGCACTATGATGAAAAGTGTGATATGTTTTCAGGTATCTCCTATACTAATAGAGCCACATGCTCACCGGTTTGCCACATGATGTAGGCCTATGGACTGAACAAGAAACCACCAAAAATTTTAACCAGTCATCGTTCTCACAACACTGAGGACCAGTCATTCGAAATGACTTCTCCATGCATTTTATGCATTGGTAAAAGCACTATGATGAAAAGTGTGATATGTTTTCAGGTATCTCCTATACTAATAGAGCCACATGCTCACCGGTTTGCCACATGATGTAGGCCTATGGACTGAACAAGAAACCACCAAAAATTTTAACCAGTCATCGTTCTCACAACACTGAGGACCAGTCATTCGAAATGACTTCTCCATGCATTTTATGCATTGGTAAAAGCACTATGATGAAAAGTGTGATATGTTTTCAGGTATCTCCTAATACTAATAGAGCCACATGCTCACCGGTTTGCCACATGATGTAGGCCTATGGACTGAACAAGAAGCCACCAAAAATTTTAACCAGTCATCGTTCTCACAACACTGAGGACCAGTCATTCGAAATGACTTCTCCATGCATTTTATGCATTGGTAAAAGCACTATGATGAAAAGTGTGATATGTTTTCAGGTATCTCCTATACTAATAGAGCCACATGCTCACCGGTTTGCCACATGATGTAGGCCTATGGACTGAACAAGAAAGCACCAAAAATTTTAACCAGTCATCGTTCTCACAACACTGAGGACCAGTCATTCGAAATGACTTCTCCATGCATTTTATGCATTGGTAAAAGCACTATGATGAAAAGTGTGATATGTTTTCAGGTATCTCCTATACTAATAGAGCCACATGCTCACCGGTTTGCCACATGATGTAGGCCTATGGACTGAACAAGAAACCACCAAAAATTTTAACCAGTCATCGTTCTCACAACACTGAGGACCAGTCATTCGAAATGACTTCTCCATGCATTTTATGCATTGGTAAAAGCACTATGATGAAAAGTGTGATATGTTTTCAAGTATCTCCTATACTAATAGAGCCACATGCTCACCGGTTTGCCACATGATGTAGGCCTATGGGCTGAACAAGAAACCACCAAAAATTTTAACCAGTCATCGTTCTCACAACACTGAGGACCAGTCATTCGAAATGACTTCTCCATGCATTTTATGCATTGGTAAAAGCACTATGATGAAAAGTGTGATATGTTTTCAGGTATCTCCTATACTAATAGAGCCACATGCTCACCGGTTTGCCACATGATGTAGGCCTATGGACTGAACAAGAAACCACCAAAAATTTTAACCAGTCATCGTTCTCACAACACTGAGGACCAGTCATTCGAAATGACTTCTCTATGCATTTTATGCATTGGTAAAAGCACTATGATGAAAAGTGTGATATGTTTTCAGGTATCTCCTATACTAATAGAGCCACATGCTCACCGGTTTGCCACATGATGTAGGCCTATGGACTGAACAAGAAACCACCAAAAATTTTAACCAGTCATCGTTCTCACAACACTGAGGACCAGTCATTCGAAATGACTTCTCCATGCATTTTATGCATTGGTAAAAGCACTATGATGAAAAGTGTGATATGTTTTCAGGTATCTCCTATACTAATAGAGCCACATGCTCACCGGTTTGCCACATGATGTAGGCCTATGGACTGAACAAGAAACCACCAAAAATTTTAACCAGTCATCGTTCTCACAACACTGAGGACCAGTCATTCGAAATGACTTCTCCATGCATTTTATGCATTGGTAAAAGCACTATGATGAAAAGTGTGATATGTTTTCAGGTATCTCCTATACTAATAGAGCCACATGCTCACCGGTTTGCCTCATGATGTAGGCCTATGGACTGAACAAGAAACCACCAAAAATTTTAACCAGTCATCGTTCTCACAACACTGAGGACCAGTCATTCGAAATGACTTCTCCATGCATTTTATGCATTGGTAAAAGCACTATGATGAAAAGTGTGATATGTTTTCAGGTATCTCCTATACTAATAGAGCCATATGCTCACCGGTTCGCCACATGATGTTGGCCTATGGACTGAACAAGAAACCACCAAAAATTTTAACCAGTCATCGTTCTCACAACACTGAGGACCAGTCATTCGAAATGACTTCTCCATGCATTTTATGCATTGGTAAAAGCACTATGATGAAAAGTGTGATATGTTTTCAGGTATCTCCTATACTAATAGAGCCACATGCTCACCGGTTTGCCACATGATGTAGGCCTATGGACTGAACAAGAAACCACCAAAAATTTTAACCAGTCATCGTTCTCACAACACTGAGGACCAGTCATTCGAAATGACTTCTCCATGCATTTTATGCATTGGTAAAAGCACTATGATGAAAAGTGTGATATGTTTTCAGGTATCTCCTATACTAATAGAGCCACATGCTCACCGGTTTGCCACATGATGTAGACCTATGGACTGAACAAGAAACCACCAAAAATTTTAACCAGTCATCGTTCTCACAACACTGAGGACCAGTCATTCGAAATGACTTCTCCATGCATTTTATGCATTGGTAAAAGCACTATGATGAAAAGTGTGATATGTTTTCAGGTATCTCCTATACTAATAGAGCCACATGCTCACCGGTTTGCCACATGATGTAGGCCTATGGACTGAACAAGAAACCACCAAAAATTTTAACCAGTCATCGTTCTCACAACACTGAGGACCAGTCATTCGAAATGACTTCTCCATGCATTTTATGCATTGGTAAAAGCACTATGATGAAAAGTGTGATATGTTTTCAGGTATCTCCTATACTAATAGAGCCACATGCTCACCGGTTTGCCACATGATGTAGGCCTATGGACTGAACAAGAAACCACCAAAAATTTTAACCAGTCATCGTTCTCACAACACTGAGGACCAGTCATTCGAAATGACTTCTCCATGCATTTTATGCATTGGTAAAAGCACTATGATGAAAAGTGTGATATGTTTTCAGGTATCTCCTATACTAATAGAGCCACATGCTCACCGGTTTGCCACATGATGTAGGCCTATGGACTGAACAAGAAACCACCAAAAATTTTAACCAGTCATCGTTCTCACAACACTGAGGACCAGTCATTCGAAATGACTTCTCCATGCATTTTATGCATTGGTAAAAGCACTATGATGAAAAGTGTGATATGTTTTCAGGTATCTCCTATACTAATAGAGCCACATGCTCACCGGTTTGCCACATGATGTAGGCCCATGGACTGAACAAGAAACCACCAAAAATTTTAACCAGTCATCGTTCTCACAACACTGAGGACCAGTCATTCGAAATGACTTCTCCATGCATTTTATGCATTGGTAAAAGCACTATGATAAAAAGTGTGATATGTTTTCAGGTATCTCCTATACTAATAGAGCCACATGCTCACCGGTTTGCCACATGATGTAGGCCTATGGACTGAACAAGAAACCACCAAAAATTTTAACCAGTCATCGTTCTCACAACACTGAGGACCAGTCATTCGAAATGACTTCTCCATGCATTTTATGCATTGGTAAAAGCACTATGATGAAAAGTGTGATATGTTTTCAGGTATCTCCTATACTAATAGAGCCACATGCTCACCGGTTTGCCACATGATGTAGGCCTATGGACTGAACAAGAAACCACCAAAAATTTTAAACAGTCATCGTTCTCACAACACTGAGGACCAGTCATTCGAAATGACTTCTCTATGCATTTTATGCATTGGTAAAAGCACTATGATGAAAAGTGTGATATGTTTTCAGGTATCTCCTATACTAATAGAGCCACATGCTCACCGGTTTGCCACATGATGTAGGCCTATGGACTGAACAAGAAACCACCAAAAATTTTAACCAGTCATCGTTCTCACAACACTGAGGACCAGTCATTCGAAATGACTTCTCCATGCATTTTATGCATTGGTAAAAGCACTATGATGAAAAGTGTGATATGTTTTCAGGTATCTCCTATACTAATAGAGCCACATGCTCACCGGTTTGCCACATGATGTAGGCCTATGGACTGAACAAGAAACCACCAAAAATTTTAACCAGTCATCGTTCTCACAACACTGAGGACCAGTCATTCGAAATGACTTCTCCATGCATTTTATGCATTGGTAAAAGCACTATGATGAAAAGTGTGATATGTTTTCAGGTATCTCCTATACTAATAGAGCCACATGCTCACCGGTTTGCCACATGATGTAGGCCTATGGACTGAACAAGAAACCACCAAAAATTTTAACCAGTCATCGTTTTCACAACACTGAGGACCAGTCATTCGAAATGACTTCTCCATGCATTTTATGCATTGGTAAAAGCACTATGATGAAAAGTGTGATATGTTTTCAGGTATCTCCTATACTAATAGAGCCACATGCTCACCGGTTTGCCACATGATGTAGGCCCATGGACTGAACAAGAAACCACCAAAAATTTTAACCAGTCATCGTTCTCACAACACTGAGGACCAGTCATTCGAAATGACTTCTCCATGCATTTTATGCATTGGTAAAAGCAGTATGATGAAAAGTGTGATATGTTTTCAGGTATCTCCTATACTAATAGAGCCACATGCTCACCGGTTTGCCACATGATGTAGGCCTATGGACTGAACAAGAAACCACCAAAAATTTTAACCAGTCATCGTTCTCACAACACTGAGGACCAGTCATTCGAAATGACTTCTCCATGCATTTTATGCATTGGTAAAAGCACTATGATGAAAAGTGTGATATGTTTTCAGGTATCTCCTATACTAATAGAGCCACATGCTCACCGGTTTGCCACATGATGTAGGCCTATGGACTGAACAAGAAACCACCAAAAATTTTAACCAGTCATCGTTCTCACAACACTGAGGACCAGTCATTCGAAATGACTTCTCCATGCATTTTATGCATTGGTAAAAGCACTATGATGAAAAGTGTGATATGTTTTCAGGTATCTCCTATACTAATAGAGCCACATGCTCACCGGTTTGCCACATGATGTAGGCCTATGGACTGAACAAGAAGCCACCAAAAATTTTAACCAGTCATCGTTCTCACAACACTGAGGACCAGTCATTCGAAATGACTTCTCCATGCATTTTATGCATTGGTAAAAGCACTATGATGAAAAGTGTGATAAGTTTTCAGGTATCTCCTATACTAATAGAGCCACATGCTCACCGGTTTGCCACATGATGTAGGCCTATGGACTGAACAAGAAACCACCAAAAATTTTAACCAGTCATCGTTCTCACAACACTGAGGACCAGTCATTCGAAATGACTTCTCCATGCATTTTATGCATTGGTAAAAGCACTATGATGAAAAGTGTGATATGTTTTCAGGTATCTCCTATACTAATAGAGCCACATGCTCACCGGTTTGCCACATGATGTAGGCCTATGGACTGAACAAGAAACCACCAAAAATTTTAACCAGTCATCGTTCTCACAACACTGAGGACCAGTCATTCGAAATGACTTCTCCATGCATTTTATGCATTGGTAAAAGCACTATGATGAAAAGTGTGATATGTTTTCAGGTATCTCCTATACTAATAGAGCCACATGCTCACCGGTTTGCCACATGATGTAGGCCTATGGACTGAACAAGAAACCACCAAAAATTTTAACCAGTCATCGTTCTCACAACACTGAGGACCAGTCATTCGAAATGACTTCTCCATGCATTTTATGCATTGGTAAAAGCACTATGATGAAAAGTGTGATATGTTTTCAGGTATCTCCTATACTAATAGAGCCACATGCTCACCGGTTTGCCACATGATGTAGGCCTATGGACTGAACAAGAAACCACCAAAAATTTTAACCAGTCATCGTTCTCTCAACACTGAGGACCAGACATTCGAAATGACTTCTCCATGCATTTTATGCATTGGTAAAAGCACTATGATGAAAAGTGTGATATGTTTTCAGGTATCTCCTATACTGATAGAGCCACATGCTCACCGGTTTGCCACATGATGTAGGCCTATGGACTGAACAAGAAACCACCAAAAATTTTAACCAGTCATCGTTCTCACAACACTGAGGACCAGTCATTCGAAATGACTTCTCCATGCATTTTATGCATTGGTAAAAGCACTATGATGAAAAGTGTGATATGTTTTCAGGTATCTCCTATACTAATAGAGCCACATGCTCACCGGTTTGCCACATGATGTAGGCCTATGGACTGAACAAGAAACCACCAAAAATTTTAACCAGTCATCGTTCTCACAACACTGAGGACCAGTCATTCGAAATGACTTCTCCATGCATTTTATGCATTGGTAAAAGCACTATGATGAAAAGTGTGATATGTTTTCAGGTATCTCCTATACTAATAGAGCCACATGCTCACCGGTTTGCCACATGATGTAGGCCTATGGACTGAACAAGGAACCACCAAAAATTTTAACCAGTCATCGTTCTCACAACACTGAGGACCAGTCATTCGAAATGACTTCTCCATGCATTTTATGCATTGGTAAAAGCACTATGATGAAAAGTGTGATATGTTTTCAGGTATCTCCTATACAAATAGAGCCACATGCTCACCGGTTTGCCACATGATGTAGGCCTATGGACTGAACAAGAAACCACCAAAAATTTTAACCAGTCATCGTTC